>NC_136857.1:14874584-14989584 GCF_951799975.1 Gobius niger
ATCGCATATCGCAAGTCCCTTCAATATCGTGCAGCCCTACTTTAGACCAGTGGTTCTCAACCTGGGGGGTCGCGAGACAAATTTGGGGGGGGTCACCAGATCATATAGATAAAATATACATATTTTTTTTTAGCGTATATTAGAATATATTTTATTGTCGCATGTGTGTGCTATTTTACCAGAGTGCCATTATATGTCCGTAATTTGATTAATTTCATTCTAGCCATTTCTTTTTTCTTTGTTTTTTAAGAAATATGTTGGCTATTTCTCACGGCGTGACCTGGGCGGGGGGTCACGAACCCCTTTAACTGTTATAATGGGGGTTGCAGCTCCAAAAGGCTGAGAACCACTGCTTTAGACTATAGTTTACAATTAACCTGAGGTCCTTGGGTACTAATTCAAATCTTGTGCAAATAGGGCTTTATTCTCAGTTTCAATTCTCGGTATAACTTGCGTAAATTCTGAGTGGTTCTTAGACAATAATTGCATGTTACTACTATGGTTTTACACAATGAAGCATACAATTTGTCAGGTCGAGAAGCCACAGGCAAAAACAAAGATTAGAGCTAAGAGAGGAGTATTTTTTTAATGAGTTGCAATAGTGAACCAAGCAAAACAACGTCATAATTAACTGTCACAACAACAAAAAACATGAAGAAATATTCTCTTCCATTTGGGCTGTATGTATTTAAGTGTCTGTTTCATAGTAATAAACTACAATTAATTAGGCAATAAGCAAGTAATACTTAATTTTAACAAACAAAAGGAAGAATGTCACGGTCTAAGAAATCCCCAAACCCTGCCAAAGTTAGTTCCCACTTTAAGACAGCACTGACCGCTTCTTAAAAAGTTTCTCCTGCCTCCATTACCTTCTGGCTGCAAAGCGTAGTCCCACCTTTTCCCGTAACCAGACCGCCTTTTCTTTTCAGCTATTGGCTACTAAAACGTCGATCAACGTGGACGACGGCACGTAAAGCTTAAAACCCTGTCAGTACCATCAGAAAGCACTTTCTAATTGGTTAAAACCACCATATCAACTTTTTGTATGCACGAAAAAAAGTGCTGCTGGCAAGCGGCGGTGGCTAACTTTATCAACAGGCCAGAAGCAGGGGCAAAATGAGTAACAGCGAGGTTATAACACAATTTCAGCATGACAAAGATAATGAGTACAGTGCAGAAAAGAACAAGAGGAAGATTGTGGCGGCATTAGGACGTCCAAATCACAAACAGTCCTCTGTCGCTACAGAAAGTTAGCGGACAGACACTTCAGAGCAAAGCGAGTCCCCGAATGAAACGCTGTACACATAGTTTTGACAATGATGAAGACAAGCGCAATTCAAGGCGCTAAGGTCATCAAACTTAAGTTCCCAGCACGGCAACAGAGCCTCCTTCCATAATCTGCAAACATGTGGTGGATTTGAAAGGTTATTAAGTGTTTACAAACTCACCGTTGCGCCCCTCGCTCTGTCTCTGCTCTCCTGGAATTCGACACTCCCCTCGAAGTACAAGTATCGCGAGAGTGCACGGGACTTTCCCAACACTTTTGAGTCATGGGCCAATATGTATGCGATTTAAAAAAAAAAAAAGTAAGCAGAAAAAATATATATGTTTGTGATTATTTGAATGCAAAATACAAATAAAGCGAGTGGACTTTTTATGCGGAAAAAATGATTTACTTTTCCGTAGCCAATCTGCTGTGTATATTTAGAGTGAAGCTTTTTTCCCTCCTTACTATATTTTGTTGTTTTTAATTTTCTTGTCTATTTTGCATGCCCTTAGTCTCTAACCCCCCTTTTAACCGAGCACATTTTCTCCAGTTCAGGTTTACCCAAATCTAAACGCCTATAGGCCAGTGTGACGCCTCATTTGAAAGCTGAGACCTACAAAACGGATCGATACTTCCTTGTTGCGTTATCATTGTTTATGTCATTTTTCTTTTGCTTTCGTGTCTTTGTTCTGTTTTTGTAGTTTTTATTTATTTTTCCATCACTTTTTAATTGGGTTTTGTTGTTATTGTTATGCTTTCTTCAAGAAGCTTTTAGATTTGGGATAATGTACTCGGTTCAGGTGCAGGTTAAGAGGTTAAAGTGCATATTTTCAATGCTTTTGAAAATATTACTTATTTAGAAGGACAACAACAGTTGCAAGTTCATAGGTTGCATAGGTTGCATAATAAAATAATTCTCATTTTATTTCAGTGAAGCAGCAATTTTAATGAAGAAATGTTTTAGGCTACAAAAAAGTATTTTTTATTGTAATTGTTAAGCTCCTGACAGGAAGTGACATAGATAAAGGTAAAATTCAATAGCAGTTTGTCTAATTTCTCCTTGACTTAACATGGTTGGCACGGCAACAATTTAACATTGTTGTCCATCTATGTCACTTCATGTCAGTGTCCAATAAGGAAGCTTTTAAGTCCAGTACCCAGTGCATCTGTAGAGTTATGCTATTGTTAATATTAAGGAAGCTTTATTCTTCATGCCTGTTTCCCTTGTGAGATTCTCATGAGATTCTTCCTCCGGCACGTCCTGTGGTGCATTGAAATCCGGTAGAGGTACAGCATGGGCCTAAACTTGCCCACACATCTAAATGAATGAAGAGGAAATTGTAAATTCAACTAAGCATCCTGTACCTGCCAATAGTTTTTACTTTAATTTAGATTGTATTGCAGGACAGGAGAGCCCTCTAGTGTATGTGTCCTAGAAGCACTTAGAAAAGGATTTGGTTACATGCAAACTGAACTGCAACAATGTAGATCTATGTTACGACTACACAGAGTATTGGCATACGTTTTAAGTTTAATAGCATATCAGATGAATAGAAAGGCATTTACTTTTATTAACCACAAAAAGCACTTTTTTTTTCTTTTTACACAAGACACAAACTAAGAGGCTGTTTTACACAAATTTCACAGAAGTTTAGACAAATGCCATCAAACCTAACATACTTTTCTAGCTTAGTTCATCATTAGGGACACATTAGTATTCATGCGGTTTATGAATTCAAACATTTCAACATTCAACTTTAATTTAATGTTTTGTAAAACTTGGGCTAAAAAAGTCTTTCCTAACCTCAGTTTTTGGCAACAGCACCTTTAGATCAAATAAAATGTAAATATAAAGTTGTGTGATCACAAGTATGTTCACATTTACAATGCATTAGACAGGGTAAACAAAATGTTATGTTAATAAAATAAAATAGGGAGTTTTATCCCTTGTATTTGCACCTGTTGTGTGAGTTGAAAACCTGATGGACATGAAAAAGCAAATAAAATGTGTAATTAGGTTTAACAAGCTAATTTAGTTCCTTTGGGCTATGGAACTTTGTGTCATCTAAATATTTACATACAGCAGCAGTAGTAAATGGCCATGTCAAGACTTTGATTAGAAGTCATCAAGTATTGTAATATTACTAGATAAAAAGCTGAAATAACAGTCTGAGCTGGTCTTCAGACGCACTAGTAATAAATTCAAAGCTCATATGACAAGAATAAAGATGAAAACATGCTTTTGGCTGTGTAAAACTGTGAATTACATGTGAAACAGACAAACAAAATGCCAAAGCAGAAAGTCTGCATTTCTGCAGGTGCAGTGTGCTGCGCTGTTTTCATGAGCTTAAAATGTGTATGTTTGTTTTAGTCTCTCAGTAGTAGATAGTCTTTAATAGTCTCAGGTAAAGGCAGCTGTTTCACTGCAGCAGGGAGGAACTGCACCCCAAGGCTCTGGCGCACAGCACATCGAGCCAGTGAGCGCAGAGAGGGCGCCTGGGCCACCATGCTGGTCAGCCTAGCCAGCAGCTGCGGGTCTTTACTGAGCTCCCTGGGAAGGGTTCCATCAGCACGGCGGATCTCAAAGCGCCCGGCCGCCCTGCACAGTAGCTCCAGACACTCCTCCTCCTGCTCAGTGCCCAGGCCTCGTGCTAATAGGGCGACCAGCCGCGAGATGGGAGTCTGCCCCTTCAGGTTAGTCACATGGACCTGTGCTCCATACTCTAGCAACACTTTGACACTCTCCAGGTTGCCCTTCATGGCTGCCCAGCTCAGAGGAGTGTCATTGTTGTAGTCCCGGGAATTGGGACAGGCCCCACTCTCCAGCAGGGCTCGCACACACTCAGGGTTGTCTTTAAAGGCAGCCCAATGCAGCGGAGTGTCCTTGTTACCATCAAGAGCATTTGGCAGGGCACCGTACTCGAGTAGTAACTCCACACAGCTCTCATCCTTCTCAGCAGCATAGTGCAGTGCTGTTCGGTTGTATCCATCCAACGCATTCACCTGAGGAAGACAGTTAGAATAGACAGTACCTGAGTACATGTCTTTATGATCATCAAACCATTTCATCACAATTATTTCAATAATAAATCACTAAAATTAGACATAATGGCCCACCCCTCTTGGATAGGCATGTTGTTCATACACTGCCTGACCAAAAAAAAGTAATCACCTGGATTTAACTAAGCAAATAGGTACGAGCCTCCTACTGGATAATTGCTGGATGGGTGATAGTCCTTCAGCTGGCAACACAGTATTACACTCAACTGATGCATTGAGTGGCTTCTGTGTCTGGTTGTATGCAGGGAGGGCGAAGGATTTTTATTTCCAGGGACTGCAGATGTAAATTAGCCTCAGGCTAACTCTGGTACAATATATTAGAATTGTACATGGTCCCTTTTAAATAAATAAACTAAAACTAAACTAAAATAACCATGTTGAAAGACAAATCCCAAGGTTGTGGAAAATATGTCCTTCCAAAAAGTATGTCTGACAAGGGACAAATCACTGTCATCCATCAAGCCGTGAAAACATCTTTGGAGATTGTAGAAACTACTAAAATTAGTATAAGAATGTCCAACACAATATTAAAAAATGATGGGCAAAAATCTTGAATGATTTAGCAATCACTTTTGCCAAAATGATATGGACTGTACAACTGTACACCTCAGGGCTATATTGAAGTGAAGTCTGATGAGTCCAGGTCTACCCTCTTTCAGAGTAATGGGCACATCAGGGTAAGAAGAGGGACAGGTGAAGTGATGCACCCATCACGCCTAGTGCCTACTAGTGATGTGCGGGTCACTCTGCAGACCTTGACCAGACCCCCTTGTCGGATAATGACATTCTCATTTGATCACGGGGTGGTCAAAAAATGCCGGCTTCCGGTGTTTGCTTTTATGGAGCGACCTGCCCCTCTGCGCATGAGTTAGCATTACCGCTGCTTTCTGCCCTGACAGCCTGCACCTGCTCCCAGTGCACTATAAAAAAAAAAACCTGACCTGTGCATCACTACTGTACAAGCCTGTGGGGGCAGTGTTATGATCTGGGGTTGCTGCAGTTAGTCAAGTTTAGGTTCAGCAATAGAATGAGATCAGCTGACTACCTGGATATCCTGAAAGAGCAGGTTATTGGACATGGATATGATCTGGCTCACATTTTGAAAGCGTGGTTCAAAGAGCTAGAGACATCACTTTCACACATGAATTGGCCCCCATAAAGTCTAGATCTTAACCCCATTTTGAATCTTTGGGGTGGGCTGGAGAAGGCTTTTTGCAGTGGTCACACTCTCTCATCATCAATGCAAGATGTTTTTTATTGTGGCGACTTTTTGGGGGTCAGACAGTGCATGGTAGTATACCAAACCTTACCTCAGCCCCTTTCTCCAAGAGCAGCTCCACACAGTCAGCATCAGCCACCATGCAGGCACAGTGTAGAGGTTTGAGAGTGCCATGCATGCGGTTTACATCAGCTCCCTTTAGACATAAAGGTAAATCCATCACATACAAAGAAATCCAAATCATCAGTAGATGAAAGCCAGGGCCCACCTTTCGGATGAGGTCTTCTACATTGTCATGTGGAAAGGAACGGATGGCCGCGATAGTGCGGATCAACCGCTCAGACAAAGAGTATTTACTCTGAATACTTTGCATGATGTACCACATAGTAGAGCTCATGTGTAACAGAGGAGCATGGCACCCGGGCAGGGGTGGCACTACAGCGCTCTAAGAAGACAGAAAACAATAGAATACATAAAATGACCTCAATCCAAAAAGTCATGGACCTTTATAAAGCAAATGACATGCAATGCCATTGCCTGTACAATAAATAAAATAATAATTATGATTCATGATATAGGCCTATTGATTAATATAAAAGGGAGCTCAAGATATTTTTCAATTACTTAATATCAGTGTTAATTTCGTTGATTAAAATATATAATCTTAATTTTAGTCAGTGATATTTTGATGACTAAAATTGGACTAAAACTAAACTAAAAGTTTTTTATGAGACTAAAACTATGACTTACATGTCTAGATATTATAGCCGACTAAAATAAGACTAAATAAAAAAGAAAAGGAGAGACTAAAATACTTCTATTGACAATTTCACTGCCAAAGGAACAGCTCTGAGCTTTGCTCATGTGGGAGCAGCTCCATGAAGCAGAAGACCTTGATTAAATATGATTATAATGAATATTATACATGCAAAGTCGACTAAAACGAGACTAAAATTGAAATATGTTGTCAAAATTAACACTGCTTAATACTCATTTAAAGATATGTAAGAGGGAGAGTGTATGAAAATAATCCATGATGTGGTCTTGGTCTTAGTGACATGTAAAGAATGAGTGGCCTCTTTCTATAAACGCACAAAGAGAATCGTAGCCCTCCATAATCGCTAGCTAAGCATCGTTACACTATTTAACATCAGCATCATAAATCACAAAGCGGAAGTAAATGCTTTAATGCTGTTTTTGGATCAAGGGGCTAGCAGATGTTAGCCTGTTAGCAAAAGAGCTAATGCCGAGAAGCGAAGAACAATCGACTCATCTAAAAGAATAAACGACATGTCATGAAATCCATTGATACTGCATCGTGTCACAGTGTGTGTGTAGTATTATGCATGGGTAAATAGCGGGTGTTAACTGAATCTCATACCGTTTTGGTCCACGGTTCGAAGGTCTGACAAGTCCCGACTGCTGATAACGCTGTTCGCTTTGACATAAACACACTGTACGTCACAAATAGGACACGCCCGCATATTTCAAAGGGACATTCGCGTCTTTTTTTTTTTTTTACTTTAACGCCTTTGCTCAAATACAAATTGCCCTGTTTAAGGAAAGGAGTGCAAGGTAATGATATGTTTAATGACCTTTCCCGATATAGATATGTAGGACAGTCCAACAGACATCCACATACATGCCATACATGCCTTCAGTCCATGTTTAGAAGCGCTCAAATGTTTCCTCAATCACCAAGAGCAAAGACACGTAAACTGCTCTCTTAAAGGAACAGCCACCGTTTTTACGTAAAGATATGTTCTTACCTGAGCTTAGACGAGTTGATATGTACCTGTCTGGTCTTTGTGCGTGCCCGTGGAAGAGCTAACTTCACCACATTTGGGGCTATAGATACAGACTGCATCTCCGGAATCGCCCATATATGGTCATGTTTGAAAACAGTTAAAGGGCTACTAACCCCTCCTTCCAGAGCCTCAGTATCAGAGCCTCAGATTTGAAAATCTCAACAGAAAGGGGGCGTTGCCTGGAGGACTAAGGGGCACGCGGGAGGGGTGAGGGGTGGGAGGGGCTTGAGGCTTCTGACTTCGACGCTGCACCTGCACCGCTCCTCGTAAACAAAGTCCGAGCATGGGAGCATGGAGTTCCAGCGAGCTAACTTATTTAGCAACTTGTTCCACTGGGACAGCTCGACAGCTCTCTCTACACAGGGGGGGGCATCGTGGCAGACAGCGGCCTTGTACCTGAGGCGCTGGGTCATTTATTCCTCTGTCATTTACAAAGCTAGCGGCTTAGCATTGAGCTCGATCGACGTTAGCATCGCAGCTAAGGGACGTAACTGTCCTGGCTGCTTCAGAATTTACCGATCTATTTTAGATGTAGACTTTTGCTGTGGTCTACGTTAACATGGGAGATGTATCTCAGTGTCCTCAGCAGAGTGTGTGATATAGAGACGTGGCTATTTGTGTTACAAAGATTTTTATTATTTTTCTTACAGCAAAGTGCACAAAACATATCAAATAAATAAATGTAGGCCTGTATTATTGAGCAGGAACACTGTCTTTTTGAAATTGTTTTTGGTTTGCCATTGAAGATGTGAGACAGAATCCTCCAGGTCATGTTTCTCTAAAGGCTTGACTGTAACATTGTGAACCCAAAGAGCCAGTTAGCCCTAAGTAAATAGCCTGAAGTAATTTCTATTACTAAATTTAGTGAACTAAAAGGTTTAACCAACATTAACACATACACTAAACTACCACTGAATGATGACACTGTAGAGTAAAGACTATAATGAAGTATTTATATGTATGCTTTTTTAGTTGAATATTGAAATATTAATGAAAATTATAGATCTTGTTTTGTACCAGTACTTGATTCTGCACTTCTGGCTCTTACAACAGTGCAATTTCCAAATTATAGCACAATTTCTTTGGTAAAACTTACTACAAACTTACAGCTCACATTTCACTTGAGGTTGAGCTGCATGTGCCACTCACTTGGTCTACATAGATGTGTGCAATAAACAAATTGAACAGACAAAGTTGACTGGTTATGTTATACAATACCAACTGTAATAAATATACATGCAGTAAGTTTTCAGCTTCTAGAAACAGTGGTGCTGCATATACCTTCCTGTGACATATCTGACAGAACATATACAGGCTTCATTTTTTTTTTACTGCCCACAATTAAATCTTGCATGAAACATTGATTTTAATCTATTACGTTGTCCAATGGGCACAGAATGGTTCAGGCACAGGTCCTTTGTGTGCTCCTGATATGGGAGAGGATCCTCGACCACACTTTCAAACAGCAGGGCCATTAGTTGGTCAAAGTAGACTGTAAACAAAGCACAAAACATTTGTCCTTGTAAAAGCATTGGTTGTGTTGTTTTTAATGTGACATACCTGAGGTAGCTCTGGTCTTCATGGCTCTCACTGTGTAGTCTCCACGCTTGAATTTTGGATACACTATGACGATTTGCCTTTTTTAATCATAATTCAAGGCACCAACCTGCACCCTAAAATTTCACAAATAAACATTAATATGCAGTATCTATTTTCTAAACATTTCAAAGTGATAAAATAACTAGTGAATATTTGTTGAACCTTTAGGAATCATTACCTGGCCAGCCTTCCTTTGAATAAGAGGCCCAGACTATTGTGAGAATCAGACTATGGATTCCTCAATATTTGAAGTGTGGTATTGTGGGCTTATTTTAGCTTAATCTTTCAAAAAACGTGGTGTTAACAAAAGAGTAAGAGTCTCTCGCATGCTGCTGTGCCTACAAAGAATTATAAAGAATTACAAAGAATAATAAATTGATATGTGAAGTGTAAATGCATCAATATAAATTAGATATTGGGAGGAGTAGTTGTAATGACACATACTTGATTTTGGCCACACTCTTGCATCATCCCCAACCAAAGGCCTGTGAAGACAGCGAGGGGACAGGGGGTTTTCCGTGGACATTCTGAATGTAGTTGCCCAGATGTCCACTCAGCCACAGCCTTTGATGGTGACCAGTAGAGATGATTCATATAGATGGTTCACAATGCTTTTCTTCCACCTCGTCATTTCCTCCGTTCACCTTTTCTGGCCCAGCGCATCATTTTTTTCCAATCTCTGGGACACAAAACACAAACCCCTCCTTCTCCATGCACACGCTGTTTCCAACCTCATTGCTCTAATAAGACAAAAAAATAAGAATATGAGTTCTATCATAATGCACAGTTATCCAAAGTTACATATTTATGTTTGTATTGTAATGTTTTACCTGGACTAGCTGGATGTCAATGACTTTGTTACACGTTAGATTCATTATGGTGTAACTGCCATACTTGGCTGAATGTCCTACATGAATGCAAGTTATACATTAGCTGACTTTTAATACTTCAGATAAATGTTTATTAAATGTATTTACCAGGTGAATCTGCCCGCATGTCCCCGCCCAGTGTAACAGAGCCGCTTTCAAGAGCCTCCCTGATGAGGTCCTCCTGCTCCAACTTCCACTGCCAGTTGACCGTAGGGATGAGGAGCTTTGCCTGATGCCTGTAGAAGCACTGCTCTGACAGTCCCTGAATATTGAAGGCCCCCAAGAACTATAAAATTAAAACATCTGTTATCATCGGATAATATATGGAAAAATAAAATGTTTTTGTAGTACCTTTGAAATCTGGCTAAAGGATGAGCCGGTGAACAGCACAGAGCTGTAGGTTTCCAGCTGGGATGTTGTTCACCATGGGCTGACTGGACCACTGACTGGAGAACTCACAGCGAGGACACTGTTGAGTGACCCGAAGCAGTGTGCCGATGGTGATGGTGTCCACAGCACAGCGACCAGTGCAGACAGGACATCGCCTAAACAGCTCCAGCAGTTGGTCCTCAAGAACAATATATTTTTTGTCCTTGTGTGGAGGGACTTCAGTGGGAATGCTATATAAAATAAAGGATATTTCATCCCTCAAAAAACCAGGACGCTGTATATATTTTTTCAATTAAAACTCTAGATTTCCTTTTTACCTTGAACAGTTCACAGTGCTGGCACTGTCATCAATGTGGAAGCTGGGGTCAGACGCTGACACCTCACACCTTCTCCTTTTTAAAGGTGTAGAGGCTGCTCTGGGACTGTCAGGAAGAGGGATTTCCATCAGGTCCCCTGTCCCACAACCGACGCTTGTGTAAGCGGTCCGGGCTTGAATAGCTGTACAAAACACAAACAAAAAAAACACGTTTAAAATGGCAGTAATTACACAACTTGTGTCTAACTACAGTATATAAAAAAACAAAAGTGTAGACTGTTTTATACATAAAATGACAGTACTGTATAAAGGATAAATAGATTTCACCTTTGCGTCGCCTGCTCGGCTTCACATTGGCCTGGACACTTGCATGCCTTATAAGGACTGGATCAGTTTGGACATTTCTCTCTGCTCACTTTTGGCTGAAAACATAACAATAAATAATATTTATAAAGTGCACACACACGTGACATGCACATAGATTGTAAACTTGTATTGATGATTTATAGGAATACAACCTTGGATATACTTTAGAATATGCCCCCCTATAGCAGATCAACCAAATATTTGTATCAGGTTAATTCTGGCTACAGTCGGCTACTAAAAACTCCCAAATGGTTTGGCATTTTGAAAAGCTGCGTCCAAATAGGTGTAAACTTTGGTTCACTTCAGAAAACTTGTCAACATGAACATAATTATCAGAATTGATCCTACTTTGTGAACCTGTTCAACAACAATGGCAATAACAACTATACTGATTCTGAAACCACGTAAGAACAGCTCACATCTGTGAGCGCCCTCTCCTCACTGACCGCACGGTCCACCTGGAGTGGTCAGCCCTCTCCTCACTGACCGCACGGTCCACCTGGAGTGGTCAGCCCTCTCCTCACTGACCACACGGTCCACCTGGAGTGGTCAGCCCTCTCCTCACTGACCACACGGTCCACCTGGAGTGGTCAGCCCTCTCCTCAATGACCACACGGTCCACCTGGAGTGGTCAGCCCTCTCCTCACTGACCACACGGTCCACCTGGAGTGGTCAGCCCTCTCCTCAATGACCACACGGTCCACCTGGAGTGGTCAGCCCTCTCCTCAATGACCACACGGTCCACCTGGAGTGGTCAGCCCTCTCCTCACTGACCACACGGTCCACCTGGAGTGGTCAGCCCTCTCCTCAATGACCACACGGTCCACCTGGAGTGGTCAGCCCTCTCCTCACTGACCACACGGTCCACCTGGAGTGATCAGCCCTCTCCTCACTGACCGCAGTCGAGCATCAAACGGGAGCAGAGCGCGCACGGAGCCGGTCAGTTTAGCCTCAGACACACAGTACGTTCTAGCTATACGTTAGCTATACAGGCTAGCTTGTAGCTACTGTCAAAAGCTACAGTCATGTCAAACTTAGATTAGTTTGGTGCTCAGACTCGTGCACATTTGCGCACAGTGTTGGCGTAACTTTGCAGACTGATGCATTAGCAGGCTGCCCCGGGCAGCGAGTAGACGCGCTTATAACCGGTGGCTGCTGTTCTTCAGCCACAGTGAGCGAGTGCGGGACACGTCGCCTGGAGCTGAGGCTGCACAGTCTATTTACACGCCATATTTTTTCAACAGATCTACACGACTCATGTGATTGGTATTATCAGAGGCCAAACCGGCGAATTTGTTTGAGACACTACAATAACGATCTATTCTGACGTGCACATAAAAATTCTATATACTGTACATGACTCAATCTGTGAGCAAAGTAGCTTCTACTGACAGGAATGACCGGGACAGAGTGAACCAAGTGCCTCTTTTTACAGCAGCTACAATCAATGCAATTATTACCAAACCCAAAATGGGTAAATCATTATTTTTCTCACTCACCTCACATTGTTGGCGGTGCAGCAGAGTCGGTGGGGACGGCCTCGCTCTTCAAACGCAGAAGACTAGCATAGCCCAGTTCAACCTCGGTGAAGTTGGCGAAGGAATCAGCACGTAAAATGGTCTTTGCAAACTCCAGCCCCACTACGCTACACTTCCTCCCCATCCTAACACAGTACAATTAACAACTAACAATTAAATTATACACGATAGACCACTAAAAGCAATACTAACAAACGCCCTAAGCTAAATTGAGCTAACTAATCTAACAATAAAAGCAACTAGTGATTACAACTACAATATTCAACAACTAACACTACTAAAACTATACACTTATTTATAATAAAAAAGCTATCCTAATAAAATCTACCTAAATGCTATGACAACTAATCGCAAACCTGACAATCGATGATAATATTCTCTCGTTATTACAACACCAACTCGCTACGGGGGCGTGAGCGAGACTGAGCCCTTTTATACCCCAGAGCGGCAGAGCCCGTGACATCATCTCTCGCCTCCTGACATCATCTCTCTCCCCTCCGCTAATTGGGTGCCGAATTCAAAAAATCAAATGCAGTACCGACAGTTCGCTGCAGATGGCGCCACACAGACGGTTTGGGACACAAAGACAGGATTTCAACAAATTTGCACTAAATTGTTAAAATAGTGACATATACACGTAGACAACACTATAAGATACCCATTTATACAACTTAGCTAGAAAAAAAAGTTGATTTGGGGGTTAGTTGTTCTTTAAGGGGGAAAACAATTTTGAAAAAATCTAAAGTTTCTCTAATTATTCAAAAACTACTTTATAAAATGCTGAATTATGAATATAGTTTTCGACTAAATAAAGATACAAAGACATGGCGAGGAGCAAAGTAGTTCAACAGCCCATAAATACATAAAAAAACGGAGAATGCTAACATGATGCTACATGTTAGCATTGGGTTAACGTTAGCTAGCGCTTGCTACAACTGCCCTTTTTTCACTTCTACTGCACAATCTGCTGTGAGAAAATATCCATATGGGCTCGATTTACACTTGACTTTATTTGTATGTGATAAATAAGCTCATGTTCCACCAGAAAATGGCTAAAAAGAGTGAAAAAGTGTGTTTCCCAAAAGATTCTATTTTCCCCCTTGGCGAGGCCACGCCCCCTTCTATGACGAGATGCCGTCTAATTTTCACAGTTTCCATGGAGATCCGCCATCTTTGCAGCTGTTAGCATACATTTCCACAGAAATTAGTTAAAAACAGTACAAAAGGTTGAGAAAAAAGCTGTGGAACACATTCGTTAGCTGCCAAGTTACTGCTGGTAAATACATCTAACATACCGTGGTGTTCAAGTGCTTTAATGTGAACAATAACTCCAACTTTGAAAATCTCCATTAGTTTACAATTGCTGCTAATCCCATAATGCTTTGGTTGTTTTGCTTGACTGAGTGACGCACAAAAACCAGACAGGTACACATGAACTCGTCTAAGCTCAGGTAAGAACATATCCCAGGATGGAAAAATGGTGGCTGTTCCTTTAAAACAGAGTCAGACATCGTTTTTGGCTGCTTTACAACTGAAATGAACCTTTTATGGAAATTGCTGGTATTATCTCAGGTATAGAAAGGTAAATAGACAAGACATGAAATGCAAAATCCAGCCTTAAAATAACTTATGAGACATTTAAAAGTTTATGGATCTTGACAGACATCTCCAACTTTACATGATCAAGACTGACATTGTCAAACAGTACATTGTGGTTGTTTAGCTTAAATATGCAAATGTATTAAGCACGTAGACTTGGACTTTAGGCTACCAATTATAACACATACCTACAAAAAGGACACCAGAGAACACAGATAAGCCAAATCAAAATAATTTATTTTTGGTGACATTTCATACAGTTCTAGGATTGTGTCTCAAACACTTGGTTGATTTGTTTCTATATTTTTGCCACTCCAACCCAAATTAAAAAGAAAATGACCCAAACGTGGAGGGGGAAAAAGCAATTCCTGTATTATATATATGCAAGCCTGTCAACATCAACCATAGCTTCTAATATGATTTCACATTACTCATGAGTAAGATTCTCTTAACAAGTTAGTGCATTTATTTAATTAGACAAGACCACTAGCTGCTCACTCATTAATGAAAAATAAAACAGCCCAGTGATTTGTTACTCCTTACTGCATTTCTACACCCAAGGTCAATGCATCAAGTATCTTCAATTGAAATCTCAAACAGTATCATATAAAGGTCATATGCGTGATTTTATTTAGCCAATGCGATTTCACACAACTTTGGGGAAACCAGCCTACCAAGATTGGGAGAAAAGCGCTGCGCATTAAAATTAAAATAAATAAAATTAAAATGCAATACATACATTGAGTCAAACTAATCGGTTTTCAAAATAAAATTAAAAAAAAAAAACAGCAAACTCACGCTAAAAAGCACAAAACAATCTGGCGGGTTCCTGCTGTTGAAGCCTCTCTCTGCAAATTCAGCACTAGTACAATTACATTCTTCCACACACTTCTATAGTGAATGGTTATTACAAAATAGCAAAGGCAACTACACCTCTACGGTTTCTTCAAATCCAGTTTTACTGGGTCAAAAGGGTTCCCCAGGACTACAATGCTTAGCAGCCCTCGTCAACAAAAGGAAAAAAAAAAGAATCAAAACCCATCACTCTACGATCGCAGGCAGCTGGCACATAGCACGTGACATTTCCAATTCGCTTTATACCCAATACATTTCTGCCCATTATAATGTAGCTATCACTCTTATCCATCAGCACTTCTCAACCTATTGTCTTTGACACAACATCTTCGTTAATAATTCACAGATATAAGCTTAACCTGGATATCCTGTGTCAATGAAGAGCCAGTCACATATTACAGTTAATCTACATTTCACTCAGGAAGCTTCGCCCTTCTGCCCAAACAAAACATGTAAACAGAGAACCTGATCGATTAAAAAGACAATGCTTTGAATCTAGAGTGTGTAAAAAGAAACTGAATGATGAAACTTCGACCAGGCTGAGCAGGTCCCACTTGGCTGTTGGGTGAGCCAGTACACCAAAGTGGATTCTGGCATCAAACAAAACCACATATCTGACAGTGGCATAAAACAGTATGATATTAAGCCAAATCATGAACCAGGATCAAATACCACCAATGTACACATTTCATTAATATACATTAGAATAAATCACTGTCCAGCGTGAGGACAGTGAATAAGAATCTGATGTAGAAATCATATCAATGCAGTGCAAAAGCACACTGTGGCGTTTCAATCATTTTGCTCAACAGACATCAGTCAACCTTCAGTTCAGTCATACTTTGAAACCTAAGCACACAAGAAAAAACTGATGTCTCATTGCGTGTTAGTGATTTCTTTGTATTATGTACATGACATATATGCATGTTTTCTTCTTAGTGCATATGTTAGTTGCAGACCAACATCTTTTAAAATCAATGGTAGAGGGCCATCTATATATGGCCCAGGATCCCACCTCTTCATTGCAGAGCACAAATGAGTGACTTCCAGTTTTAAAAATCGCACTTCAATTGTTTTAAGTAAAGCAGGAGACATTAGTTTCCTTTTCAATTCACTTTCGCACTTCAAGTGTCATTTTGCCCCTGATGCCTGGATGTCCCAAACTTACTGCCACCTTAAAAGCCTTTCTTTGGACAAGTTCCAGGGGGAAGGTGGCTACCATGTTGTTGCTTTTATGTTATTATTTTTTATATATTTATATATCCATGTATATATTCATCTTTTTTCTATCAAGATCAAGTCTTTACTTTGGCGATACAGGGGGGATATTCTGCTCTTTGCCAGTGTGCCTATAGTTCCCCTGTGGGGAGCTGCGACGAGCCTGAGGGGCACGCCTCTGGTCTCGAAACTTGAGACCTCCAGGCCCTCTTGGGCCATTACTCCGGTAGTGGCCTTGTGAGTCGCGGTCCCGGGTTGAGCGGCTCTCTTTGCACTCCCAGCCACCCTCCCGGTCATGGCCTTTCTCCTGTTTGTCTGCTGAGGCGCTGTTGGAGCCCTCTTCGGCTTTGTTCACCCGTAGCTCACGCAGAGGCTGCCCTGTCGATGAAGCAGATGGAGCAGGAGCAGGAGCAGGGGTTTGAGGAGGGTCCTTAGGGGGACGCTGACACACTTCAGCATAACTGAGTTTACGGGGCTCCTGTAAAAGAGCAGTCAAACATTGGTTTCTTACACTCATTTGATAAGGAGTAAATCTCTTCTAAATTTCAACCCTCAGATCGCAAAATCTGGACGCTCACTGGGAAGTAGTAAGATTTCTTTGGTTCACACAGTGACAAAAATTGAGCAGAGTGCAGATCAGGCGGGCTCAACCAGTAGATAGTGATCTACTGATAGATCTCGAGACCATGTTCTTACAAATTGATGGTAATATTATCCAATTAGGCCATCACATACAAATAATATCAGTAACAATTATCAAATTACGTGTGTTCCGAAAAAAAAAAAAAAAAAAGGTCAATAATTATTATTCTGTGTAAGCTGGCAATTCTAGACGAGGGTTCTTGAGTCATCATCGGTACTCTGCAGTTCAAATGTAGGATGTTTTAACTGCAGAACCTCTTCTACTATAATTATAATCCAACACTTGTACCTAAAGTAGAAATCCATAGGTAGATCTCCAGACCATGCCATTGAAAAAAATAGCTTGCAAGCCACAAAAGGTTGAGCACACCTAATGTAGATGGTTATGTTGCATTGTATATCAGTGTTACCTGTGCAGGTGTGGAAATTGTGACTGTAGCAGCTCCCGTGCTCTGCGTTGGGGGTGCAGCGGCCACAGAGGGCTGAGGCCTGGCGCTAGGCACTGACTGTGTGGAGGTGTTGGTAACTGACGGCATGGCAGGAACCCGAGGGGTCACTTTAGGAGGTGCAACCTCAGCTCTTTCAACCTTTTTCTCTTGACGAGGGGCACTGAGAGACAGAGTGAGAAGTTATAGGCAGAGTTTTGGTATTGAAGTTACATATTAAATTGTTTGTGAACCTTACCCTGACGCAATGGATCCAAGTGGTTGCGTCAACGGCTTTGCAACTGTTGTCAGTCCAGGCTTTGTCACTGCAGTTTCCTCTGTGACCGTGGGCTGGGTCAAACTTTGACTCACAGCGGTCTCTTTATTAACATGTTCAGTCTAAAAATCAGAAAGAGATGAAGCCAATGCAAAAATAATACCTAATGTGTCACTTATACTTGTCCTTTTACCTTGTCCTTGTACAAACCCCGAACAACATCTGCCATGCGATTTTCAAGCACAGGTTCCCCCTGCGTGCTTACCACGCAGCCAGGGAGAGGGGGAAAGTTGGAAGTGGCCAAGTCAAACTTGGGAGGTGAAACCTTAATCTCTGCTAGTGGCACAGGTCTCTGCTAAATACACAAACAGGTTTACTCAACTACTAAAAATTGAAGTACATTTTACTGGGCCTTAATCAATTACCGTAGTTCTATCGTCATCTCTTCTTCTCCGTGTTCCTCTGTAAGTGTTGCCCCGTCTGAAATGGAGACAAAGCTTCAGTTAGTCTGCATTCATTTGGGACAGGTCAGGTTCAGTGCTGTTAGGGACTGCTAACCTCCCACGCCCAGCCATGCTGCCATCTTCACTGGGGTCCAGAGAGGAAGAAGAGGACGACAGATGTGAGAAGGCTGCGCTCAGGTCAGTGGGTGCTGGGATGGGTGCAGAGCTGGCAGCAGAAACAGGAGCCTGAGGCTGTGGGCTGCGCAGTCCAGTCAGACTCTCCAGGGGGACAGGTGTAATGGTAGGTGTCACGTCATTGGGCCTCACCTGAGGCTTTACATGGTTTCTGCAACAAGAAACATGTTAAACCATTTAATATTTTTTTAACAATTGTTGCCTCTGACCATCATAGTAAAATTTGACCACTTCAAAACTTCAATCAAGTCAAATCTGCTGAACAGTCAGTCAGCTGAACATATCCAGGCATGCAGTGTCCTCAGTCTAAATGAAACATGCAAAGACATCAAGACTGGCAATGAAGCGGCCTCAAATTGATATGTTCATTTACAGTGATAAGTCTACCAAACCAGGTGCGCACATTGGCTTGGTTGGGCTTAGTGCAATGTGGAAAGCTATGGTAAAAAGGATATTTATGACTTAATCTTGTGCGGCCGATTGACTACTTCTAAGCAAATGATAAGGGCGAAAAGATAAGGGTAGATATCTTTTCAGAAATGCAAAAAAAATGTGTCAAAATAAAGACTACTGTTCCATTCTCAAACTACAGTTACATAATGTAAACACTCTTTAGGTCCATGAAATTGGGAAAGCGAAGTAGAAGAACAAGAATGATAGAAACTAAAGTGAGTGACTGACTTGCTCCCACAAATGCATCAAAAGAAATTCAAATATAATGCTTTGTAACGCCAAACATTCACTGGAACAGAGGAAGAGGGTGGATTTTGATGTTCAAACACCGATTGGACAACAGGAAACTTTGGAGCAAACTTACTTTTATGAACTTATACTATAAAAAACAGTTCATTAAGAGCATTTATTTTTAAAAAAACCTTTTGATTTCGCGCCAGTTTGAATCCAATTTTAAGGCGCGAAACCTGGAATAAGTATTTAAAAACAACAATCAGATCGGTGTGTTTTCAGTGTGTTGCCACTCGATCTTCCATGAATTAAAGATCCAGGGGATTAAAAAACTTTAACCAAAAATTACCACACAACAACCCAGGAGTGCCACTTTGAAAACTAAACTATAATACAGACAAGGAACAAAAAAAAACTTAAATAATTAATCAATGTAACCTTATTTAAGCAGGAAAGTCCCACTGAGATTAAAAACCTCTTTTTAAGGGAGTCCTGGCCAAGAGGCATTCAGCCTTTTGGCCATTGTTCACTTTATTTGGCTTCAATTAATAAACCAAACCATTTTGTATCTTGAAATCAACATGAGGCCCCCAGCTCAGAGCTCACAACCCACTGGGGCGTCCCGACCCCCACTTTGGGAACCACTGTTTTAAGTTAAAAGGCAATACCGCACTACACCTTACACCGTGGTGTTGAGGCACGCAATATTACCACAATCAGGTACCTCACTACAGACTAACAATTGATTGTAATGAGAACTATTACGGAAAGCAGCAACAATGGGCAGGGGGAGAAGTCTGTCGAAGAGATAGTTGTAGGCATCAGGAAAAGGCTGCTCATTTCAAACAGCAACTTCTTCCCTCAAGTAAGTGTGTATATATAATCAAGGTCTGGACAAATACAGAATGTCTATTTTCTAATGGCTACAAACAAATTACTGATGAGGGAAATTTACAGAATGGATATAGTGTTTTAGCCACAGCAGCATGATAGGGAGGAGCAATGAGAGTTATTATTGTAGAACAGCTTTGTACCTGAAAGCATTTATTACATTCTTTCTTGAATAGAGGGGGACACTGTTGGGACAGTAAGAAAACTAGAAGTGAGAAGATTCACTGCAGGAGTTTAATCAAATTATATGGTTAGTACACAGTTACGACAGTAGTGAAGTGAAAAATTAGACCACCATCATGCAAACCAACAAGTGAAATAACTAACACTACATGTGAATACTGAGCAGACAGTCAAGGTTAAATGGTCAAATATTAGACATACCGGTTTCTATTGAATGGACGAGTGATATTCAGGGAGCTGGAACTGGGTTTGTAGTGCCCCGCAGAACCAAACCCATTCACAAACGTGCTGTTGGGAAAAGGTGCCTGCAAATAAAACAAGTGATTCAGTCAAATTGTTTTAAAAAAAGGAAAAAGTTAAAAGGTAATGCAAGTTGGAAAATGGTGTAGTTGCATGAAATTTTCAAATTAAAGCAGAACTAAGTAACTCGTGCCCCTAGAGGCCATAAGTGCCACTGCATGTGTCAGAGCATGTTGCTTTTTTTTAACCCATTAATTGTCCGTGAGAGTAAATACTACGCTGACAGAAAAGACAAAGGGAGAGAGGGATATTGTACATCCAATTACACAATGGAGATCTTTTTTTACTCCAACTTGGCAGTAAATACTGTTTAAGTGGCGCTAGCCCGCTGTTAGCTTTGCCTGTTAGCCTGTTAGCTTCTTCTTTGTGATTCTATTAGTGTGTATTGGTTGCTCCGACCCTTGGCAGCAAAGTTGCAATTGTGGTTTTCTGGCCAGAGACACCAGGGGGAGATGAAAGACCCCCCCAATCATCCTCTAAACACTTGTATTACCCCCAGAGGGACTACGAAAAGGATTTATTAAGGTAAACAAGTTACTTCGTACTGCTTTAAAGGATTTTACTGACAAACATCCAAATATTTCACAAAAGCTGTACAATGTGCACATTTTATGTTTCGATTCTTATGATGACCTACAAACAGTTATCCCATTAAAAAGCCCCCATGTTGGATTGCCAAAACCTATGGACTAACACAGAAGGCAACAAACCTACATATTGCACAGGTAGCTCATCTTGTCATTTTAAAGCAGAAAGTGAGCATGACCTTTATGTTCGGGCTATAAAGTTTAAAACCCTCAAAGTGTCACATTTAATAACTGAGACTCGCCATGTTGTTGCCCTATCATTCCCTCTGTTCTTAAGACACAAGTGCAGACATGATAGTCTCTGAAAATAGTTCATTAAAATGTAATGCCCTCAGATCTCATAATCTGAACGCTCATTGGGACAAGAGTGATGCCTCAGACTTTGAAGAGAAGAAAGAAAGAGTAAAAAGGTTGAGAGTAGACAGAAAAAGTCAGAGAATCTACTCCTGCAAATCCCTCTTTGCGCATAAAGATCTCATCATCAGGCCAGACTAACTGCACAAATACAGCTAGCTTTTCCACAAAAAAAAATATAATCATAAAAAAATGTGTGGACAGTTTATTTTGAGAGGCTTCTTACCAAAGGAGTTTCAAAGTAAGGGGTGGGCGACGGCGTCCAAGTGGGAGGTACAATGCCATATGCCACAGGATACTGTTGCTGAGGATAGACATGCTGCATGTAGAGCGGAGAGCTGAACTGAGACTGGGTCTGCGACTGCTGGGCATACAGACTGCTGTCCATGCTACGATAACCATTCTTTGCAAAGAATGTGTTGATGGCCTTTATCCTGGCCTGTTATTTTGGAAACAAAACGTGTAAATAATCAAAAACAAACTTTTATATTTGCTACAAGAGATACGTACCATAATCGGCTTTCCCTGAAATGTTTTAACTTCCTCTCTCAAGTATTTGTAAGCCTAAAGATACAAACACTTCAGTAAAAAGCAGATTGAAAATTGAACATGCAATTGAAACGTTTTCTTACTTGCTGCGCGTCAGTGTCTGATTGGAATGTGATGTACCAGTTGTTGTTATGTGCAAACTCCACACTTATCACTTTCGGACAGTTCTCATTCTTGAACAGAGACTCCACCTCCTGAAGGTGATCAATCAATTCTAAATACTATGCCAATCACGTTAAATATTGTTATGTCAAAAAAAACAAACAGATATTTACCTCTATAGGAGTAGTTTCAGGGACCTCTCTCAGAATTATTATGCACCTTTTGTGATTAGGCCGCACTCGTTCCCCTTTCTCATCCACTTGTACCATAGGAGAAGCTGGGGAAATTTTGGCAGAGATTTAGAGGTGAAGTGATCCAAGTACCCCCTAATCACTTAAATACGACTAAACCGCTTTAGCTTACATTTAAGGACATCTAAAATGAGATCCATATCTGTTGTGAGGACCTTGATACCCTCCATACTGGCAATCGTCCAAATGGGAACAAACTGGTCACTGTCCATTTGCGACATCAGGTACAAATCTTTAGACAGGTTTTCACTACAAATAGACATTAACATTAGCACAACAATTTGGAGACCATAATGTTAGTGATCATCTTACCGAGAGAAATAAAACTCAAGCTCTTTCTTCAGCGACTCTCGAAGATTCTCAGTTGACAATGGCTCATCAGTTTTGGAGTCCACTAAAGAAACAAATTAAACAAACACTCATTACATACATTTTCATTAGTTTGAGAAGTTTTTTAGTGTTTTGATGGTCAATAAAAGATTAGAAGGTTTGTTGGACACCGAGTAAGCAGGAAAGTTGAATTGTAGAAATCTATCTCAGAAAAATGTATCTGACAGAGCGTCAAAATCGTTAAGAGTGGTTGCTTAAAGTGTGATGTCTTTCCCGTGCGCTGGTAAATAACGCACATCTCACACACATTTGTAGAGGCTTATACTAAAACCGGTTATCAAACTTTTAATTATATTGTGGGATATTGATAAAAATATATGCATGAACCAACCGGCGAACATTATAATATTGCAAGTTATTTTCTATTGGTTATCCTGCCCATCCAAACTCTTTTTAACACCTGTGAAGGACGTGACTGACCTGCAGCGCCTGTGTTGGACTCAGCGGGGGAAAAGCCCGGCTCTGGAGGGTCCATTCCATTGACTGCTATCTCAGCTGTTGCAGTGGAGCCGCTGTCATCAAGGACCGGGAACCCCACAGTGTACGCCTTGCACCCAGCAGAAGTCTGGTCAGAGTAACCTGTTCACAAGATAAATAGTGAAGTTACAATTAGGCAAAACACTAGTTAGGAAGCCTTTGGCAAAATGTACAGGATAAATGGTTGTGTCTTACCTTCACTTATGTCTGTGGGGGACCAGTGAGGGCTGTTGGTGACGGCCTCACTGGGGGCCACCGGCATGTCCTGCCACACCTTGGCATTTGGATTCAGACCAGTGCCTTTAGAGGTGACCTTCAGGGATTCAATCACAGTTTAAAAAATATAATGGATTCAAAACTTTCAAACCCCAAGCAAGAATACCCTGATATATTCATCATTACTCTCACTAATTGGACATATAGTACTGATATCAGAATAATTGAAAAGAACAAAAAAAAACATCAACACCATATAACAATAATTATGATAATTAATGATAATAATAATGCACTGGTTTTGTATAGCACTTTACTGGACACTAGTACCACACTTTACTCTGTGGCAATAAGCTAGACTGATGGAAGCAAGGCAACCAGTCTGTGCCATCGGCCCCTCTGACCACCACCAACCACTCACTCAATACATTTACCCCGGGCTTCCTTGTGATTGCCAAATGGTCTCCCATCCAAGTATCAACTTGGCCCTTCCCTGCTTAGCTGCCAAGATCTGACAGGATGGGGCAACGCTAAGGTGCCATGACGGTTACTACAGACAATGGCACCAAGCTTGAATTTATATAAAACTGTATCCGTGAGTTTGACTTTTGTTAATGACAACGTCACAACACAGGGGCATTCATAATGTAACAATCAGTCAAAACTGTAGATGATGTAGCTTGGAACACCGGCACAAAACCTATAATTTCAAAGGTATTAAAGGTGGAGCAATCCGTCTGCAGCTGACACACCTGCAGGCAACTAATGTCTAAAGCCAGTGATCATCATCATTGTTTATCAGACTAGGCCCATATGTACACAAGAACTCTAAAAAACAATCCTCTCCGGTAACTTTGAGTTTATACCCTATCATGCATGTCATCAGGCACCAGTTAAGATTGGTTAGAACTGTAGACTGAATCTCCTGACCCTGCATAGACCAGGGCCAAGAATAGCATGCATACTGCACGTATCCCATCTAAGAGAAGCTGCACAGTAAGTACACTGTTTAAAGACACAAGATTGTACTAACTTTTAGAGCTGTTGACACCACTTTACCCACGTCCATAGAAATGATCATTTACCACCTGCCAAAAGATCCACCTCTTTGTGAAAAGCACTCGACCCGACAAGAACAGCTGCTGGCTGCAATATGCCTCAAGTCACTTCCCTACACTCTTCAGAGGATGCGTCAAAAGGTTAGGCCTCAATGTCACACCTAAAAGTACATTTAACCCACTCCTGACACACAGGTACAATGCACACCAGTGTTACATAGACTGTATGCGAGCTAAACTCTTGTCAGCTGACTGCTCTGCGCTGCACAGGCCAGGTATTTGCAGCGCATGTCACTGTGCTAGCATTAGCCAGCAGCACGATTAGCTAACGCTGAAACATTATGTCAATGAAGCCCTGTCCTTGCATCAATAAGCCAAGCTGCGACTATGTTCGCCAAGAGAAATCAGCCTCTGCGGTTCAGCCCCACCCGCTCCACAATTTACCCAGAGATACACAACAACTTTACCGGAGTGCTAATGATTACTCAGCAAAGTAACGTACTTAATGAGCTTCAGGGAGCTATGCTAAAGCGAGAGCTCGGCGTCACCTCAAGGATTCGCAGAGACGTTCTTCCACAAACAGATATGCAACTCGGATCATCTGAGCTGGTTTGAACCGCAGATGACAGTACACGGACATGCGGTCCAGTGACTCGAAACAACCTGATTAAGCATTCTTAGTAGACTCGTATACAAGGAATTCGTGAATATGAACTAATCACACCAAAAGCTGCATGTTATGCAAAATAACACAATTAGTGCTACTGAACTATGTGGCTGATCACCATCACCCTGTATTTGTAAAGGAGCTAACAGGTTAGCTGCCGATACAGGCCGCACTCACCATGCCGCCAGAGCCCGCCTCGCTCCTCTGCGGAGCCGCGTCCTTTGCACCGCTCTTCGGTCCTGGGTCAGCCTCCTCCTGCAACAGCGGCGGCTCTCGGCTCTGCTCTGAACTCATCAGCCGCTCCTGACTCACTTCCACCCCGTCGGTTCTCCCTGCCCCTGCTGCCTACACCTTCTCTAGAAACACCGGCTGGGCTCAGTCAGGCAGGTCCTCTCCAGTTTGACTGGATTGGTCAGTCGCGCACTGAAACGAGCTCCCAGTGCTAGCACGGAGCTACACGGAGCTACGAGCGAGGCTAGCGCTATGAATCGACCCACAGCTAACGACGGCTAGCTCAGTGAATCAAACTTGCCGCCCGCGATCCTAGTGACAAACGCGACACAGAATCATGACTTGTCAGGCCGCACTCTCCGCTGGCTTTTAGCCGGGGTTTGGAGTCCACCGCGGGGACGTAAGGCGCATTCCACACCAGGCACCGGAGCGGACACTGGGGACACGCAGCGCTTCCTTGAGCCTGTCCGCTGCTCCCGGCGACCAACGCGGTCTGTGACCTCTGTACCCACTTCCTGTTCCGGAATCGCAAACTTGTATCTGTTGCATATTTATTTCTATGCATTAACTCCACTAACACATTTTTGTAATTTAAGATCAGTCGCACCACGATATTTACATTGATAAAAGGATTTAGACCCAGAAGACTGGAAAATTAACAGTTGCAGGTTAGCAAAACCTGACAGAGGTAGGTAAAAACTGAGCAGTTGAAAGTCACTCAAAGAAAATTGTGGGTGTTAATCGGTTTATCAAAATGGTTTTGCCATTGTCAGTGACTAGTTTTATTCATGTCCTTCACGGGTAGAATAGTTGTGCGTCACCATTTTAAAAGTTGGAACTTGACTAAAACAGCATTTTGTGCAATAGCCAACTATTGAGGCCCATGACACCATCAAACGTTAATGGTTTAATTACCCATTTATATCTATGAAATTCTGTAAACACGGGTTGAAAGAACACAAACCAATGAATGATGCTTTGAAATATTTAATGCGTATCATGACATTTTGTTCAGAAAAAAGGTCTGTTACAGAAATGTTGGGTAACAATGTAAATGCCAGACACTGATTGACACACTGAAGTCAGCCCGCTAGCACTTCGAACATATGATTTGCTCAATGGCTGCATGGTCAGAAGTGTCCAGTCTGACATCATGGTGCTTGGCAAGGATCTTCACGATCGGGCATATCTTGTGCCACCACTGTGTCTTCGGGATGCGATGCCTACAGAACAGATTCAAAGTTAAAAACAGAAAAATATAAAAATAAATGCCACCAATTATCTCACTCAAAGTCTGTCTCATCTGCAAGTCCTGCCAGAGGATGAAAAGTCAGCTCCCTCTTTGTCATCCCAAGCATACAGGAAGTTTCAGGAGCGTTGGCGAAGAGGACTCCTACAAAAAAAAAATTAAAATGCATAGCAAGAGTTAAACAATGTGAGAGTTTTCAAAAATAAAGCTAGTAAGTTTACCCCCTTTGTAGCACTCTTTCAATTTTTCATTCAGCCACTGAACAGCCTTGGCTCCCATCTTTGTTGCAAAATTTCTGTCAAAGGGTGTAGGTGTACCGCCCTAACAGTGATAGAGGTTTGCAAACAAATTACTTAGGGTTTTGTTTTGACTTTATACATTTTAAAAAACAAACCTGCTGCATATGTCCCAGGACATTTTTACGGCAGTCGAAAGTGCCTTTGCCTTCTTCTGAATACAGGTTGAAAAGAAAGTCTGTACTGTAGTTGGAATTGCAGTTCTCATTTCTGTATTAAAAGTTTGTAAATTTTAAGTGCATTGCAACCTCATCTGTTAAACTGACATTTACAGCACAGAGATATCAAAGTTCTGCAGTTAAAATTTAAAAACACTTACCTTAAAATCAATCCTCTCTTGACATCAGTTTTCATCTTTTCAATAAGATGCACCACATTCATCTGTAAAGAACCTGAGATTAGCAAAGACAGCCTACGCATGTATATTTAAAAAAAAAAAAAAAAAATACTTCAACGTCTCTGATGGTGAATTTTTCCTCATATATGTAGGCATCATCAGCACCAGCTGCAAGACCAGCCATTGTGGCCAAGTATCCGCAGTAACCTCCCATAGTCTCCACAATAAACACCCGCCGTTTTGTCCCTGCTGCAGACTGCTTTATCCTGTCACAAGTCTGTACAGAAGCACGGATGGCTCAAGTTTACCATATATTTTGTGATTTTTGTTTGAGGGACTGATGACCTACTGCAGTGATGGTGTTTAGAGCAGTGTCTGCACCAATGCTGAAGTCCGAGCCTGGGATGTTGTTGGACACAGTGGCAGGAATCACCACTATGGGAATACACAGCTCACCGTGTCTCTCTCTGGCTTTGATCAATTGCAGGCTTCCAACATAAGCCTGGAGCAGGAAACAATCAGAACGTCAATGCCATTGAGATTCTACATTAGACCTTTAAGTATATAGTCTATTGCATTGGCAATTCTGCTTACAAGAAACACATTCAGTTATACAGTGTGTAGACCAATTTAGCCCCAATTCATCTTGCAATATTCTTATTGTTTTAGTGCTCAATATGCTCCTGAGAAACCCTAAACAGTCATACTTTAAAAGATGGTAAACATTCCAACAGGAGTCGAGGACAGCAGGGATTGTAAAAACACTGCTACTCTTAGATTAGTCAGCTTTGTACGTTAACACTGCTGTGTGCGCTGGAATCCTTTCAAACTGCACAGCAGCCTGGGGACCATGGCTGAAATTTTCGCATGGATTTGGGAACCAATCACAGAACGAGGAGGGACGGCAAGACGATGACGCACTATTCGATATGCGGAAGCTTGTAGTCAATTTACGGCTAAATGAAAAAGTTTACGGATCCAACATTACAGCAGCAGACGCAATGGCATTTTTCGATCAAGCTTTAGACAGTGTTCTAAATAGTTTAGCTCAAAGGTTTACAGCGGATAGTAGGCCTACGTCATACCGTATGGCTGTGGCCTCGTGCAGAAGCATTATAGACATTCGTAGCGCCCAATAAACTGCTCTGAACGATCGTAAACCACACCTCTCCTACGAGAAAATGAATTGGTGGTCCCCAGACTAAATATCACTTGTGATTTTAGTCTGGCGTTAGCCAGGCTACGTTAACACAGGAGTTAGAGCTTGTACTTCACAGCGAGAAGGTCCGGTCCCTTGTTTAGTCAGTCTACTCCAGGGCAGCTGTGGCTACAAAAGGTAGCTTACCACCAGCTTATGGAGTGACTGAATCGTCCTATGTAAAGCGCTTCTGTAGCAACTAGACCTCTAGTCTTTAAGCCTTACCTCAAATCCTCCAATGATCACAAGAGCCTGGATTTTGTTTTTTTTGAGGTTCGCAGCAATTTCTACAAGCCGTTTATCTGGAAGAGTTCTACAAATACAAGTTTTTAAAAATCATGTATAATTTTGCATCATCATAATCACTACCTTTTGGTTCCCAACATTGATCCTCCTTTTCCAGTCCAGCCAGACACTCCAGTCCAGCAAATGGGTTCAATCTGGAGAGGGGGAGAGGTGCAACAAATGTAGACTCAACATGTGATTCTTGAAGATAAATAAACCTACTTGGCCTTGAGCAAGTCCGTCAAAGCCGTCATGGACAGCAAACATGTGGTTTCCATGAATGATGCCCATCCTGACAGCAGCTCGCACTGCGGCGTTCATCCCGGCACAGGGAGCGCCAACATTCAAGACGGCCATGTTGAAAGTGTGTGCATCTTCCTTCCTTTCTGGAGGGTTGATGTGAGCCAGCTGCTTGTATAGGTTCCAGCAATTCACAAAACTCCTGTATAGTATTAAACATTCAGGAAAATTAAGTCAGCTTTATCCCTTTACATTAACTAAAAATAAAAGAAACTGAGCGTTTTTGTCGCAGTGGACCTGGACTTGTTTGGGAACCACTGCATTAGAGAATCAGAAAGGTAAATATTTGTAACAGATGCACTTACTTTCCTCTGAGCTTAATGGCATCATCAAATCTCCTCTCAGCCATTGCTGTGGTTACATCTTTGGTCTTGGAAAAAATTTTTTTGAAAGTGATTAATCAAATACACAAAATTAGAGGGTTCTAAGAAAAGTGAAGGGCGTACCATTTGCACACAGTCCATTAGTGGTAGCCTAATAGCCTGATTACCAGACAAACTGACCACAGAGGCCGGAATGTCAGGGATTGCCTCCAGCAGAGTCATCACTGCTTCGACACCCATCCTGCTGCCCTGAGGAGCACAAGTAAATGGTCAGCAATGATTACGACTGCAAGTGCAGATCAGTGATTTACTTACAAGAATCCTGTCAAATGCAGAGGGTGTGCCACCCCTCTGCACATGTCCCAGTACTGTGGTGCGAGTATCAAAGCCAAGTTTATCTGTCACCAGCTAAGACAGTTTATTTTTTATTATTAAAACTGAATAATTTGGTAATTTCTGAAATCTTGCAAACCGCACAGTTTTGATCTCCTCAGATGTGATTGGTTTACCCTCTCTGGTGATCGCGCCTTCAGCCACAATGATGACATTCAGACGACATCCTCTGCCTCTTTGCTAAAGACATTTTCAGAGTTAGATTTGAAGAAGCTAATGATTATTCGGCTTTGTGAACATACGTCTGACAATCTCCTGCAGAGGTGGGTTTGCCAGCCCTCTTCGGGAGGCATCTCAGGGATAAATACCCAGTCAGCTCCACATGCCAGAGCTGTCGCCATGGCCAAGTACCTGCAAACAAACTCAGAACTTTAAAGTCACAGCAAAAAAAATAAAATTAAATCTTATGTATAGAAGGAAAAGCATTTACCCACAATGTCTTCCCATCACTTCAAGGATGAATGTCCTCTGATGGCTGCGGAAAATAGACATTACAAGTCATGTTTGTGAAGGCTCTCATTCATCCAGGGAGTATCCATCATAGAAAAAGGTTCAATCATGAGTCCAGTTGATGACGCAACCAAGTCATGTAATAGGCTAATGAGAACAGATACAGCACATTACAGTGACTAACCTCTGTGCGGTCGTGGTAATGGCATCCACTACCTCGATAATGCGGTGCAGGGCGGAGTCAGTGCCGATCGTCATGTCCGTGCCACAGAAGTCATTATCAATAGAGCCCACCATTCCCACAATGTTCAAGTATTTTGACTGTTTGGCCTCTTCAGCTGTGATCTTGCCTGCACAAAATGGGCCAGTTTTACATTTCAGCCTTTTGAATTTGAGTGCGTTTCCTTACCGTCTTTGAGGAGGTCACTGAGCAGATCACACCACTCTGTTTTGAACATATTGGCCCCAGTCAGACTGCCATCTCCTCCAATCACACACAGGTTTGTGATGCCCAGCTTCACCAGATTTAAGGCCGCTTTCATGCGCCCCTCTCTCTCGCGAAAGTCTTTACAGCGGGCACTTCCAATCACTGTGCCACCCTGAAGGGAAATCACAACGCTAACACAGGACAAATGCACAAATCCAAGTACCTTGAATAAGTTGCAGTCACTTTCAAGTCATTTTGATCATGTTCTATGACGGACATCGCTATAAAAATGACCAAGTTTTACAGCAAGACAAAGCCAGTGTAATACATCTGATAATTTGCACTGAGAGAATAGCTGCATATCAGATTAAACAAATGTGCATCTTGAGCACAAGTCCAATCTTGCCATGGGCACCAAATTGGCTAGGGTCAGCCCAGAGGCTCTACAACTTTGCCCCAGAAAGACCGTTAAAGCAAGCATTAAACTATAGCTGCACTCACCAGCTGGATCATCATGGACACACCCGCCCATGTTGCTCGCTTGATATGGTCGCCACCGTCAACCAGGCCTTGGTAACCCTGCAAGGCACAGTAGTTTACATTACTGTACAAATAAATAAAAAAAATCTCATGAATGCATCATAGACCTCATACCTCATGCACCAAAAAGACTCTAGCGCCCGTGTGGATGCCCACTCTGACTATGGCTCTCACTGCAGCGTTCATACCTAAAAAAACACAAATGCACAACATAAATATACCATCAAATAAAAATAGACAAGAGCATGACGGCACCACGTCTTAATCCTTGAGCTCAGACACAGCAAAGGCTAGAGGTCGATATTGTGTTGGACAGGCTGGGCTCAGCTCTTGTTTCAGAACAGCAGCTGTAGGAAAGGGGCATTACCCTTGCCACCCATACCAGAAAAGTCAATGTCTCCAAAATTAGCCACAAAGGGTTACAAAGCGCTCAACAGATAACAGCAGGGTTACAAAAGACCCCTAACTTCAATGGACAGAAGCCACAACCTGGCAATACAGTAGCTACATCCAGTAATTGACTAAAGGCGTTCATGGACAAGATAGGCCAGCCCAAAAATCAAGTTATTTCTAAAGCACTTTACAACCAAAGTGATGTATATTAATATATTTTTTTTTAAGCATAGGCCTACATCAAGCACAATTAGGTCTTTACAAGGGCGACATCACTGTGCCAAAGGCCTTTCTAATTAGATAAAACGTTTGTAACAAAAGCAAGAAAGCAAACATAAGTAAATAAATGAATAATAAATAGAATTCTAAGTGATGCATATATCTTAGTACAACTATTGCAGAAAAAGCAATCTAGCCATTTTTAACCACTTTTGGCTTTGAACTCAATAAGTTTGATGCACTTGATGCCACGTGTCCCGGTTCTTCTTTGCATTATCGACACAGTGCAACACTGGCTGCGTGGTTGACAAATCAAAGTCGAAAGATGAACTCAAGCTCTTACCTTGTGCATCACCTCCTGAAGTTAACACAGCAATGGCGCGGCCCACACCCATTAGATCGGCCTCCATAGAGATCTTCTCAGGCTTTTTCATGGCCATTTTTGTGGAGGCAGGGGACAGGTTGAGGGGACAAGAAGAAACAAGTGCAGGACTGCTTCGTCCCTGTTTCTCAAGAGGGATGAGGAAAAGCGCAAGAGTTTATAAACCCCTCCAGGCCCCTCCCACAAACCATCCCCCTGGACCAGACCACACCGGGCTCCAATCACCTGCAATTAACCAATGGGATGAGGATTAAACTTAAAGCATTTAAAGAGCATATGACAGGTTTAAATGCTTTTGAAAACATTTCCCATTGACTGAACATGGTTGGCACGGCAACAGTTTAAAATTGTTTACCTTTTTCTATGTCACTTCCTGTTGGTGTCCAAAAAGGAAGTGAAGCTAAAAACATCACAAAAAGAAACTGGGTACACTCTTTAGCAAAAGCTTAAATATAATCGTGTTAACTGTTTTCGCAAAAATTGTATCTAGTGTTTCATATGCACTTTAAAGGCACTATCCCTGATTATTTCTCTAGTAATGCACCGAGATTTGTTTTGTCCTCATCGACATTTGTGGAAAAAACACTGCACATCCAATTATGAAGTATTTGTATCAATTTCATAAACGTGCTAGTTTTCTCACGTTTCTGTTAAACTGACCGTGAACAGCTGGCTTCCTCTTTCATCGTTTGTAATAACACAAAAATCAGGTATAAATCACCTTGTCTATTGTTTGCGCTTGATTCTTATCAAAGTGAAATAGGAGTGTTGTGATAATACAAACAAAATATACAGTTTCATATAAACATTTTATTATAAACATTATACGCAGTAACAATACTCATCTCACTTTATTTTATACATTTCAGCCTTAAAATTATAAAGGTAAGAAGACATTAGTCACTTTATACTGTAACACTGATCAAGTAGTGGCTCTTCAATGATGTCAATGATATTCAGTCATTGCAGTGGACTTGGATGAAAAATATGTGCACCCTGTTTGTTTTTTAATAAGGTAACTACATTGCAATTCAAAATCTTTGGATTAGCCCATGGGATCCAGTTTCATCAGATGGACAGTCGTGCATCAGTGTCTTAAAGCCATGCTTTGTGAGGAGAGTCAAGACACAGGCAACATGTCCGAGCTGATTGGCACAAATCTCTGAAAAACAGAAGCAAAAAGACATCAGCATAAGTCATAAATTATACAGTTCAAATAGATGAGCTTTGTGCACTGCAGCGAGGCACTGAACCAATAGCGACAAAACAAAATGTTGAAATGAAGTGCAACAGAGAAATGTGTCTGGAAAGTCTGGAAACTCCAAAGTCAATGTAGCAACGAAGCAAATACGTACAATTCATACATTTTACAGCTATTCTAATTGTGGCACGCAGAGAACAAAATAACCTGTTTATTAAAGTAGGGCTGCTCGATAATAAAAAAAAAAAATAGTATGCCTCGATTAAAGAGAGGTCTCTGTTTCACACCTGCCCCCTGCTGGCCAGCCCTCACACCTGCGCAAGTAAACTGAGCAGCGCGGCCTGATGACATCATCACACAGCGCTGTTTGTTTTTATGTCAGGCAACAGCATGAGCCATGGCACGTGAAATGCAAAGGGAAAATAATCCCAGCGGCATGAAGTAATGCAAGTCTGCTTTGCAAAACCAACTTCAACTTTTGAAAAATTGAAATACTTCTGAACAACTTCTGAAAAATTTAAATAATATATATAACAGTTTTTCCCCCTGTAGGAGCCTAAATTATGTTTTGTTCTGTAAATAGTTTCAATCAGTTTAAGACATAATTATTTTGTTTGGTAACTTTATGGTTATTTTGGTTTATTTACTTTTCTTCATTTTGGTATTTGGTAATTGATTTTTTGTCATATTTTGTTTGGTCAGGCTAGGTGTCGCTATATCATGACGCCGCACAGTGTCGCATTGGTGGGGATGGCACAGAATGGAGCCAAACAGTTTTTAGACCACTGCTACCCCTTTTTTGTAATCCCCTGTCAGTCTGTCATGTAATGTATGTTTTTTCTCACTAAAGAGTTTTTAACTGCACATCTTGACTCCATGGATTTTATTATTGACGGTGTTTGGATTACTTTACGACATGCTAAGGGCGCAGCGAGTCATGCTGGCTTCATATAATTTTAGAACCTACACCCCCGATTATGTTAATTTTGTAATCGTTTAGTGCAGTAATCAAAATTGTAATCGAATTCCGATTAATTTCACAGCCCTATGTTGCTATAGTGCTCATAGGTGAGGTTTGTGAATTACTTTTCCTGTACCCCTTGCCCTTAGCCCTATCCCTGGCTGCAAGCAGAAATGGGACACCCCTTCATCGATTGGGCCATCATGTTTCTAAATTAAGGGCTGACTGTTTCACAGTAAAATCCTGCACTGAATCATATTCATTTACATCAGACCTGTGACAGTGGTACTTACAGTGGACTCTTCAAAGTGCAGGACGGTGGCTACTGGGTTTCCACAACAGGGCCGGGGAGGGTGAAACCCTGAAAAAGGTGGGACAGGCACTGAGGTGTAGGTGGCCACCTCCTCATCCAACCTCAGCTCTTCCAAATGAAGAAGACGCTTTTGCAGCATGGCCACAGCTGGATTTACAACATTAGTCAAAAGATCTGGAACAACAAAAACATTACGATCAATAAAAATCATTATTAAGGATCAAATACTGAGGACATTTTAATTGTCACCTTTTGTTTCTGTCTTAACAGTAGCGCTGATCTGCAAGCTTTGTTGTAGCGTGTCCTCAGGATTGTGTTGTTCGTGGTCTGATGCCTCGGGTTTCGTAAAGGGAGGATCTCTGAACAGTTTTTTACCTGTTGAAAAGAAAATGACCGACTCCCTCTCTGGATTTTGAATGAACAGTCTCATAACCGGTTCCTTCTCCTTCAGCAAACCATCTTCTTCCTTCTCTTTTGCTTTGGGACTTTGCATTTCACCTTTACACTGGATGAAAAAAAAGTGTTGTTAAGAATGTACAAACAATAATTTTTCTTTTGATGTCAAGTTAAACCAAAATGTATTATATTGATTTTATATTACCATGGCAACCAAAGAAATATACAATTTCAAACATGAACTGTACAATTTCTAATTATTATGTATAATAATAATAATAATAATAATAATAATAATAATAATAATAATAGGAGCATGTTTTGCACTCAGCAAATGTAAAACACAAGCATTTTAAAGAAATAATAATCTATGCTACTTTAATAAATTAAATAATCAATGATTAACAAATAAAGCTATCAGTTACTTGAGAGGAAAAAAAAAAAAAGAGTGCTTCAACTCCTGAAATGAGTTACCCATAGATTCCCACCCTTAATATTGACATACAGTTGTCTGATCTGGAGGCAATTCCTTTTTGGGGATAGTGTTTTCTTCATCTTCTTCTTCAAATAATTTCTGAACAACCACCTGAAAAAAGACAAAAATGTAAACAAAACTAAACTTTCAACTATGTATGATTTTTTTTTTCCTATTAATGACAACTTTTTTCAGGACAGTATTTATCATTTGTTGTGCACCTCCTGTTTTGGGCAAAGGCTTGCCTTGCAGCTTCTGAATCCTGGAGTAATAGCATATGGTGATGGCTGTGATGTGTGCCATTTCTGTAATTTAAAAGGAAAACACTGATTGATAGAAGGGATAAACAAGGACAGGCTAATGTATGAAGAGACCACTCACCATCGTGGACATGGGCCTGGTCACTCTCTGTGGAGTCCATTTCTGCACAGGGGTCTGTTTGCGTGCTGCCACTAGGAGTAAAGCATGTTGTCAAAAGAAAAGTCTTAGAGCAATTAGATGAATAGCGAGTGTCATTGTACCCGCTCGTCCTGGGCTTAGTTCATCTGGATTTTTCTTCACAAGCACTCTCTGAGCCTAGAAAACACACAATTCAGTTTAGACACGTGCTAAACCAAAAAAAAAACATGTTGTAAGAGAACATACTGAGTATATAGAAGTGCTTCTGCCAGCTGGACACACAGAGTTTCTTGGAGTGGCACCAACAGGACCATCAGCCTTTACCCCTTCATTTTGGAGGACACTCTGAAGAGCTGCAGCATTTGGAGAAAACTGCACCTTTTTCACTGATGAACCTGAAAAGGAAAAAAAGAAAAAAAAGAAAAACTCAAACCAATATTGATAAGAAATTAAAGTAGTAAGAATGTAAGTTACATTACCTGCTAATTTGTTTCCCATTAGTCCTGTCCCTGCTTCTGCGACATTAATTTTAACAGGCACTCTCATGGGCTGCCAACACAAAAAGATATAATGGCATTGGGTTTCAAAAAAAGAATCTACACACCACTTAGTACATACTGTGTAGATGGAAGGGGCCCTAGCCTTCACTCCTTCATTCTTCAGGATGCTCTGCAGAGCCCCATGGTCTGGGGAAAATGCCACGGATTTAATGGATCCTGTGAATTACATCAATAACATAAGTATATACACAATATATATACACTTTGTTGTTTTGTTGGAAAGTAATTAAACTTTGTACAAATGTAAATACCTGCATTTAGTTCAGATTTGTGACGACTCTTCATTACAGATACTCGCTGAGGCTGCAAGCAACCAACAGAAGCAACAGTTAGAAAAAAAAAATCTTGTTTTGATAAAGGTTGAACAAGCTCAAATAAATGTTACCAAATAGTTTGATGGTTTGGACTGTGAGGTCACTGTGGAGGCCACGCCCTCGTTTCGGAGGATGCTAAGTAAAGCTGCATGATCCTGCTGGAAGTTGTCCACTAAAGGGTTTGCTTCACAAAAGAGATATTAAATTACAAATTAATGAAAGGTGGGCCATTTTGTACAATTTTCTGTACACTGATGAGGAAAGACGTAACAGTATGTGAACTTACTCTTTGTAATGCTGGATGTATCTTTCAGACTGAGCAAAGTCATGTTTTTTGAACAGATCTCTGAGGCAGAAAGTTTCTCAGTAGCAGCTGCACGTTTCTCTTGAGACTTTGGAGCACATGACACCGGTTTGGGCACAGTGACTGAAGTCTTGTGAGAGTGTCTTGAATGTCCCAGCGGCTGTGATGTATTTTCGGACGACTTGACGGACTTTCCATTTTCTTGTAAAGCTCTTGAAAATTTGGAATTTCTGTTTGTTGTTTTTATTTGAGAAGAAGAGACATTGTTGTTGAGCTTAGAAGTCCTTGTTGGATGAATTGCAGTAGAATACTGGTTTTCTGAAGCGACTCTGGTGGATTTCGGCTGAGAGAAGTTGAATGGTACAGGTCTAGTGCATGGCTTTTTAGTTCTTGCTTTCCCCTGCAACAAAAGACAAGCTGAAGTTGGCAAATACTTTTCCCCCCAATATTGAAATTGTGGAGAAGAGGCAGGAACAAGACTTACAGCAAGGGGTTTCTCTTCCCATCTACTGTGAGCTACATTGAACTCATTGGAATTCTGTAGATGAAGTGACTTTGCAAGCACGGGGAGTCTGCTCACACCTGGACGAACCTGCCCTAAGCTTCCTGGGTCCTGATTCTCCAGATTAAGCAGACATGGGTGTAGGGACAATGCTTTTAAGGATTTTGAGTCAACAGTCAATTTGTTTTGTTCACCCTTTGTTCTAGAAAAAAAAGTTCACAATTGCTTGTAATTACTATTTTAAATACAGACAAATAGTCTTAGCCTTTTCTGACAATAAATCATTAGTACTGGGGTAAATGTCTTACCTGCAGATTTCGGATCGAATTGTGTTCTGACTTTGTTGCCGAAGCACAGGTGAACCGTCCATATTTTGTTCAAGAAGACCACTGATATTGGTGTGAAGCTGTGAGGGGCAAATGGCAAACACACTCAAGATGCAATCGGCAAACAAGCAAGATCCATCTATATGCACAGCAAAGCACGACTATTCATTCATTTTTAAGGACACAGAATCCTGGTCCGTAGTATTAGCCATAACAACCCACATATATATAGCAACTGTGATCAAACAAAACATAAGTTAGTGTTCACTTAAACTTAAAGGGATAATACTATAGCTAATACTTCGGAAAGTTAGTTTGGTACAGCTACAAATATCGACAGCACAAAGAAAAGCAGCGCACACAAAACAAATGTAAAACGTTATGTTAGCTACCGCCACAACAAACAAACCCAATTAATGTAGCCACGCTTTGCGGTTCATGAGCCTCGGTTATGCTATTCAGAATCAATAGCAATAACAGTGTAAACTAATAACTCCCAAACCTTGTAAATCTGAGGTTTGTGTGGATTTAAAGCTCCCTGTTGTTGCTGATCGAAGCAGAGCACGGTCCTGTCAACTTCCTGGACTTGCACTAGTTTGTAAAAAGCGCGCTATGCCATTGGTCCAAAGAGACAGCCTGGATCCGCTTTCGGCCAATCAGCAGCCGAGTTGAGTAAACAGCTCTATGGCAACGACGCGAAAAGTAAAACCACGTGACTATGTGGCTTTGCCGCGAAAACAATAAGTATTTTTTCTCATGGCTGTAGATATTTTACATGAGAAGCAACGATTTAAATGTAGTGCAACATCAACTGTTAGGCTTTTAGGGGGTTTTGTAATGAAGGATTCAGATTCAGATTCAGTTTTATTGTTTGTCTCCCGATGGAGATGTGTGACAAAATTTACCCAACCACCGCACTATGCAGGATAAATACATAAGGTAATAAACCGATCAGATAGGTAAATAACAAAGCTTTGAGAATTGTAGAAAATTACTCGGAATGTTAATGTAATTGTTAGTTTAGCACTTTTAGCATATCCCAGTATGAAATAAAATATTGGTGTCATCTTTTTACACCATGAATCCGGACCAGAACGCGACAAGATGCACGTATAATATAATGGATCAATGGGATGCACAGGAGGATGGCCTGGAGATAATTTACATCGTTGGAGGAGAGGTAGGCTTACATTTGCCCAAATAAATGTAAATAAATGGATTGACCATTAATAACACAGCTGTTCCAACATTTCATTGATTTTATTATTTGATTAAATGAATAAGATAAAGATTAAATAAATCAATAAATACTATAAATAAAATAAAATAAATACAGTTTAAATGGCTTAAACGTAGTACAGATTTACTCACTGTGGAAAGCGTAACCAAATGTTTTACTGAAGTTGCCGAAAAGTATAATCAGTCATTTAAGTGGTTAATTCCATTCAGAAGTGCTTCAGTTTGATTCAGTTTGATAGTACAAGTACAAGTACTCACCTACTTTATCAGAGTATTTTTTCTGATGTAGATGTAAAAAGTACTCTGTGACAAATTCTTTTCTTCAAAAAGTACTCAAATACATGTACTTGAGTAAATGTAACAGAAGCAGGTAGTACTCAGTTACATTTACTCAAGAACAAGTACTCGAGTCATTTCTTTGGAATTTATAAAATACACGTTTGTTTATGTCATAATTTTTGTCACAACTGAAACATAAATCAGACTTTCACACTCAAACAGTTACTCAGTATTCACAGTACTCAAGTAACATTTTATCCAAATACCTTTTGGTATTTATCTGGCTCACTACTTTTTACTTCAGTAAAATTATTTCAAACATTACGTTAACGTTACTCTTACTTAAAGCCACCTCCTAAGATATGACTGTAAACTTTACTGGGAGTGGGGACGTCTCCAGCTCGTCTCTATGGAGATGTGACGAAAGGCAGAAGAATTTGAGATTTAAACAGGTTCATTTTTTCATCCAAATCCACTCTTTTATTACACACTGCAGTAATAACATTTTCTGTGTTGAGCTGGTCATTTGGAGCATGTTTTTGTTTTGCCGCATCAGTATAGTCCAAAATGTTACACAGTGTACCTTTATTATTTTGGCTACTCTACTCACCTCTGGGTAGACAAAGTATTAGGTGGGTAGAGTACAACCAGCCTTTGCTTTGAATAAAACGTTTACCTTATTCCTATTAGCAAATATATATAAAATAGATATACTATATACTATATATATATAATATCTGTATTGCTCTGGGCCTCTGTGGCTTATTCTGACTTTTTTTTTTTACTTTCTCACTTGCCAGCTCTGTAGATGCCCGTGCATTCCTCTGTGTCCAGTAGGTGTCGCTAGCAGCAGTGCCCTCAGCAGAGAGCAGCAGTGTAGGAGTCTGTGGGTGTGCGGCTGTCACTCAGGGCCCTGGCTGTGACAGTGAAGAGTGGAGCTCAAGAGGAGCGCCATGGATCTGCGTTCTGAGCTCCTCAAGTCCATCTGGTATGGCTTCACCGCGCTAGACCTGGAGAAGAGCGGCAAGGTGTCCAAATCTCAACTTAAGGTGGGTGAAGAACTAACTTTTTGACACATTTTATTATCTATATATGTGTATATATGAATTATTGTACCACATGGAAAAACCGATAGGTTATGCAAAAAAAAGTAGCATTTCTCCTTACTTTTTTGAGGCATTGGCATTCAATAGTTTTAAATCCTACGCAAAAGTGTTAAACAACTCTCTTAACAATGGGGAACACATTTCTTCCTATATTCTGCGTGAAATGCTTTGTCCACAGAAAGCTATAGAGGACAGGACACAATACGTACCTCTGTCTCGCCTGGGCACGCAAGTAACAGTTTGTCCTCAGTGCAGATATGAATGGGCAGCCCTCATGTCCTACCAAACTGCGCATTCGAATGGGCCATGGCCGCGTACCAGCTTGTAGTGCAGTTTCTCCTGTGGCTCTTGCTGTGAGCTGACAAGAGGCTGTTGATTGGAGTATGTTGAGCAGCATGTCAAAAGAACATTGTTGCACACAGCGAGGGCATGCGCCACTTACAAACATACTGGTGATGGCTGTGTCTCGTCACTGACTTTCAATGGTGTATTGTGTCGGGCTCATGGTTATGTCACTTCTACTTGTTGTGGGTCAGACCTCATACCAACCACCTCCACTTTTCTCAGTCAAAGCCGCCTGACAAAGCTTATCCCCCTAATTCATGCAGCTCCAGAGCAGGCAGAAGGTTAGCGTGCTGCATGCTCTGGAACAAGTGGAGAAGTAGTTTGCATGCACAAGCTTCAGAAGTGACAGATGTGCACCGTCGACAAGAGGCAGGATGTGGTTATGGCTCAACACGAGGAGGAGACAGTACGTTTGATAGCATGCAGCCCAAACTGAGGCCACAAAATAAATGTTATCAGGAAACAAATATGTAACAAGATCATGCCTAAATCATCAGTGTATAACATGGGTGTTGCTTTTCACTGGTGTTCTTTTGGCTCACACTTAATCAAACCAAGCTCACATTTTATTAAAGAAGCCAATAACATAAAAGATTGACAATTTGTCATCTCACAATCTCAAGTACAAGTACAGAATCTCAGAGAGACAACACAAGCATTATATCAACAGCATTATATTAACCAGGCCTGCTCTATTTATCACCAAATTGTTGTTATTATTAGTGCAGCCTAAGTCAAAATATAGAGCAAAATTACTCAAGACTTCCATGTGACTGAGTTTGTATTTTCTTTACTAATTAAGTTCAAATTTAGCATTGTTTGGGTCCAAATCAAGTCTTTTAGTCTGGTTTGATGAACAAAACAAATTACTTGCAAGCTTTCTTCAAATGTAATGGAACATTTAAATAGTTTAGTCAAATATTGCAACAATATTCAAGGCAGTTATGGGATTATGACATCTTATTTTCTCATTTTGTGCTGTCCTATTTTATTTTTTTTACTCTCGTTTGCTCTGCCATGTAACCAATGCGCTGCAAACCATGAGATACAAATCTGTTTTTCTGTTTCAGTGTCGTACAAAAAGTACCACAACTGTATTATGCTCTTCAGCCAGCTCTGTAAAGTTTTCCAGCTAACGTTTGTGACCAATATATTATTCCAAACTGATCTTTTTGCTTCCGATGACTGCAGACTGCTGTCAGCGTAACTGTTTTGTCTTTCTGTCGTGACACATTTGTTTAACTAACTGTGTCCTCCAAAATTGACTGCATCAACAACAACAAAAAGTGTTGAATCTTGCTTATTGCTATCTTGCAGGTGTTGTCTCACAATCTGTGCACAGTGCTGGCCATCCCACATGACCCAGTGGCTTTAGAGGAGCACTTCAGAGATGATGACGACGGCCCCGTGTCCAGTCAGGGGTACATGCCTTACCTCAACAAATACATCCTGGACAAGGTGACGGAGAGAGCAATTTACATATATCCATCAAGTACAGTTCTTGGATATGATTTAACCATTTCTACAGCCTGTGAGCTCTTAAGCATCACTTGGTGTTTGATTTTAAAATGTATGCACTGGCTTTGATATATTTTGAAGAATGTCTGTAGTATTCAAGCCAAACTTCACTGTCTTGTAGGTTGTCGACGGCTCGTTTGAAAAGGAACACGTAGATGAGCTGTGTTGGACCCTGACCGCGAAGAAGAACTACCAGCCGGACCGAACGAGCTGCAGCATTTTACCGGAGAAAGACGCCTTCAGACTCTGGTGCCTCTTCAACTTCCTGTCTGAGGACAAGTACCCTCTGGTGATGGTCGCCGATGAGGTACAGATGACTGCTAACTTTCTCACAATGAATTGAGCTCTACAACCCATGTTTAATTGGAGTTGATTTGTCCCTTAGTTGTTGCATTGAAGTTTGATCATTTACTTCCAGTTTACTCGAGATTTAGTCAATTAGTTATATCATGATTTTGTCTGTTTAGGTCCTTTTTAGAGCTTTTTTGACTTCAGAGAAATGTTTTGGTGTGAAGAAGTTGACAGTGACTGTTCTAATACAAGAGTTTGTAAGCTTCATATGATCAGAACATTGAATTTATACTTTTTGCAACTTTCCTGTCTCAGTGTTTTGGAAGAAGTACCAAAGCGATGTTAAATCAATTCATCCTAAAAGAAATAATCTCTACCCGCCCATTTAGTGGCATTTACTCTCTAGCTTTCTTGTGTCTTGAGTCTGTGGCCACAAAATGGAGCTGGATGCCGTGACACTGTTTCTTGCTGCTGTGGAACACTGTGCTCTTTTCATGCCGCTCCGTGGGCTTGTTTCTCACCTGCAAACGCTGAGTTTGGTTTCCTGTTTGGTGCTTCTTTTTTTTTTTTTTTTTTTTTTCAAGTTGCTGCCATCACAAAGCACCTCTGCATTTTGAAAGTAGATAGTGGACAATTTAGACACAATATCCAGTTTTATTTAGGTAACTGTGGTGAGACTGTTAGAATAACTTGACACTGTTTTTTTCAGGGGAGTTCTGGTCCCAGAAAGAAACATTGTTTGAATGAAATTTGACTTGTACTCGTTGCCTCTTGTAAAATAACCACACAAAAAACCATGATAATTATTCTATGAAGATGAAAAGAATGAAAAAAGAAATGAGTCGATTCCAATGACAATTCAAACCTTCACTTGACTGAGAGGCTGCACATGCTTTTTTTACTTATAGCACAACAAACCTGATTTTTTTTTTGGATTGCAAACTATGAAAGGGGAAGCGACTACATTAAAATGTTTTTCCAAATATATTTGTCAGGGACAAGTTTATCGGCACATTTCACAACTTACAGGGTCAACTTTTCAGGGTCACTTTCACAAAAATGCTGGAAAAATAGCCTGACAGTTAAATAAAATTGATACAAATGTTTTATCATTTCATGCACGCTGTTTTCCCCACAAACATTTGAGTTCAGAATACTAAAAGAGGACAAAATAAATGTCTTTCCATTTGTAGAAGTAAAATCAGGTGTAGCTCCTTTAAGTAACGTGCTTAACCTCCCACACGTCCTACACTTCAACTACAGAGTACAGGCGAGGACTCAAGAACCTTCATAATCCGGATGGAGCTCTCAGTCCTGTACGAATTTCCCTACAGGGATTGATAAAGTATACCTTAGCTTAACCTTAACCAAAGTGTTTATTACAGCACCTAAAGCTTATATTTGAAGGGATAAGTTCTGTCATTTGCTTCTAACAGGGATAAACTGAGGAATAAAACATGTTGTCATCATCACTTCCTCTTGTCTGTTGCCTTCAGGTTGAGTACCTCCTCAAAAAAATCTGCGCCGCCATGAGCATTGAGTTCAACTGCGTAGACCTGGAGGACCTCTTCTCCCAGGATGCCGTTCAGCACAATGGCATCACAGTTTGGGTCTTCCTGGAGCTGATGAATTCGGGGAAGATCACACGCGGCGTGGACCAGGCCAGTATCAGCATGGCCATAGAGGAAGTGTACCGCGAAATCGTTGGTGACGTCCTGAAGGAGGTAGGCTGCCGGCGGGTGTTGTTACTGTTGAGTGCTGGGTTTTCACTGGGTCATGGTTCATTTGGCTCTCAGGGTTATCTCTGGAAGAAAGGGCAGCTGAGGAGAAACTGGAAGGAGCGCTGGTTCACTCTGAGGCCGAGTAACTTGTGCTACTACACCGGGGAGGACCGCAAGGACTGTCAAGGGAACATAGCTCTGGATGGGAACTGCTGTGTGGAGGTCAGCACTCTCAACATTATCCACTGTGGTTTGTTTTCATAATTTATATAATACACATCACACTTGCTAAGCTTTTTTATTTTTATATTTGAACAAAGTTACTTTTGTGTTTATCCTTGTGCCGCAGTGTGATTCTTTTTGTCTCCTTCAAAATGAAATGAAATTGCTGCTATCTGTGGGGAAAAAACATCAGTATTTCAGAACCTTTCAATAAATCTTTACTTGGGGCTGCCCCTAGTTTCACTTATACAAACTTGCAAAACTATGCAAACATTATTGAAACACACTCTTCAGCCATAATGCTGAAAATGCAACAGTTACACCATTACAGTGTTGACTGTTGCTTTTTCTGTTTAACTTTTAGAATAAGATTTTCAGATTAATGTGCCATATTACGAATGGAACATTTACACAATTTGTTGTGGCTACCATTTACTGAAATGACCGAAAGGACAAGATCGCGAACACAAACGGCCGAAATGAGTTTCCTTCGCAGGGTGGCTGGGCGCACCCTTCGAGATCGGGTGAGGAGCTCAGTTACCCGAGAAGAGCTCGGAGTAGAGTCGCTGCTCCTTCACCGCGAAAGGAGCCAGCTGAGGTGGCTCGGGCATCTGTTTCGGATGCGTCCTGGTCGCCTCCTGCGGGAGGTGTTCCAGGCATGTCCTACTGGGAGGAGGCCTCGTGGGAGGCCCAGGACACGCTGGTGGGACTGTGTCTCCGAGCTGGCCTGGTGTTGCCTCGGGGTCCCCCCAGAACAGCTGGAGGAGGTGTGTGTGGATCGGGAAGTCTGGACATCTCTGCTGAGACTGCTGCCCCCGCGACCCAGCCCCTGATAAAGCGGAAGAAAATGGATGGAGTTTGTGCCATTGACACCTCCGGCCACCACCAACCACACACTTACAACACACTTACAACACACAGCATTCATACATGGCACAGTGGGTTAAGTGTCGCGACACAGCGCCTACGGGATTCGAATACTACCACTTCAGATATTACGAAACCAGTTTGGCTCTTCCTGATATGCTCTCTCGTGCCATCTGCATTTCTATATTTGGGAAGCTTGTGCGAGTGTAGCACGTTGATGTAATTTCAGTTTGGAAAGCTTAAAGGGATATTTCAGGATTTTTGACATAGGGCCTCATTTCCTAGTCATACAGAGTGTTGTTGATTTCTGGAGATATATATTTTTTTAATTCATGCAGTCCTTGTATTTGAAGAGTTGGTGCTAGGCTAGTGCTAGGCCAGTGCATGTCTATAGTAACTACTAGCCTGCATTAAAAACATCTTCAAACATCTTCCAAACGTTGCCATATCTGATTTGTAGAAAGCTCCTTTGTGAATTCCACTAGTAGTAATGCTGGCCGCAGGTACTAGTTACCATAGACATGCACTAGCCTTGCACTAGTCTAGCACCACTAAACTCTGCAAATATAAGGACTGCAGAATTTAAAAAAAAAATATATATCTCCAGAAATCAAAAACACTGAAATAAAATCCTGAAATATCCCTTCAATGGACATTTGAAAGTTAACTATTCAGATTATTTATTCTTAATTTTACCAGGTCAATTGAGAACCAATTCAGTGACGGAATAAAGGATGTTAAATAGTCGTCTCATCCCTTTACTGTCTATTTACTAGGCACAAACCCAACTTAAATAAAAGTCATGAAACTGTCTGAATCCCAGTGGGAGGTGGCTCATTTGCAGTGGCCAATGAAAGAAGGATTTAAGGGGAACTTTATTAGAATTCAAAATTATCCTTCAGAATTAGGTTTTTTTTATGTTAACCATGGTGATTTTTTTTTCTAATCCTTGTTTTTTCTGTCTCAGGTGCTGCCAGATCGAGATGGGAAGCGCTGTATGTTTTGTCTTAAAACTATCTCTAAAACCTATGAAATGAGTGCCTCTGACACCAAACAGCGGCAAGAGTGGACCACAGGTAAAGAAGCTCAAAGAACAGTAAACAAAATAGCTGTAACATGAATAAATGACTGATGTCTTGTTTATAACATAGGTGGGTAGCCTATAACTTTTAGTAGGGAGCAGTATGTGATGTGATCAAAAATAATTAAGTAAGCATAGAAGTACTGTTGTAGCGTTAAAGTTAGTAGTGACGTGTTTGAACATTTGCACATCAGTGTACTATAAAAGTAGATAATTACAAACTTTGACTATTTGACTCATGGTGGCTAGAATAACCAAATACACTCAAGCAGGAGTAAGTACTGTATCCTGGAGAAATACTATCTTGGCATACACCTGTCAGAGCTCTGTCTTAGTTCTGTCATAGTGTTGTTGTTTTTTTTGCATTGGGCTTCGACGCTTGGACGCTGTTCTTTTTAAAAAATATTAATATTCTCTTTTTTTGTTTTTGTTTTAGCTTGTAAGCCTTAAAGGAATAGGCCACCGTTTTTAAATACTGAGATATGGTCTTAGCTTAGATGAGTTGATATGTAGCTTGTCTTTATGCGTGTGCTCAGTCACGTAAACAGAGCACAGATGGCGTAAGCATTTAGCCTCTTTACATCTATGGATCCAAACGGAGGTGAAGTTAGAAGCGACCAAGCTCTTCCACGTTTTTCCTGTTTAAATAGGGTTACATGAGCCTTTACACGAGTTTAGTCACACAAAATTAAACATGTCGATTTTCTAAGCGCATAGAAAGGGGAACTATTTTGCTAAACTAATGTACTACTATATTGCAAGGCGCCGTAATATTACTAGGCCTTGCAATATACTTCCCCTTTTTATCCGCTTAGAAAATTAACATGTTTAATTTTGGGTGACTATACTTGGATCGTGTAAAGGCTCATGTAACCATATTCAAACAGGAAAATGGAAGAGCTTGATTGCTTCTAACTTCACCTCCATTTGGCCACATAGAGGAGAGGAGGAGAGGCTAAATGCTAACGCCGGCTGTGCTCTGTTTACGTGGCTGAGGGCACGCGTAAGGACCATGGACCAGGACAGCTACATATCAACTCCTCTAAGCTAAGGTAAGAGTATTTAAAAACGGTGGCTAATTCCTTTAAAGGGATATTTGAGGATTTTTTGCATAGGGCCTCATTTCCAAGCTATCCAGAGTGTTGTTGATTTCTGGATTTTTGTTTTTAAAAAATTTAAATTTATGCAATCTTTATATTTGAAGAGTTTAGGGATGCGAGGCTAGTGCTGGGCTAGCGCATGTCTATGGTAACTAGTAGCCTACAGTCAGACCCAAGCACAGTGCACCTGAGGCAACTCACTTATAACACCAGACTACCGATATAAATGTCTGTGTGGACTGAATATTGTTGTTAATATAACCATTTTGCATTTAAAAGAACTTATTTGAGCAGCATCAGCTTCCTGGGTGTAAGCTACGCAGCGGCGGAGTGATCTGCTCAGTTACCGGATCTACAGTGGTTTGTTTACCTGTGGCCGGCATTACTACACATGGAATTCACAAAGGAGCTTTCTACAAATCAGATATGGCAGCGTTTGGAGGACTACCTGATGATTTTGAAGAGGTTTATAATGCAGGCTACAAGTTTCCATAGACATGCACTAGCCTAGCACTAGCCTAGCACCACTAAAATCTTCAAATATAAGTCTGCATAAAATATAGATCCAGAAATCAACAACACTCTGGATAACTAGGAAATGAGGCCCTATGTCAAAAAATCCTGAAATATCCCTTTAATATAAACCTGTACAGCACTTTGGGGCTGTACCATCTGTTTGTATTATTAATAAATTGGACCTTGCTTCTTGTCCAAACTAATCTCAGAACACGTTCTTCAAAATTTTAGTCAAGTAATCCAACAGTTTGTTGTTGTAGGCTTTGAAGTTGTCCAGATATTTTTCAGAGATTTAGATATTGTCAACTGGACTGGGCTGAGTAAAGTCCTCCATTCAATCAACCCAATCCAATTAAAATCCCGACTGTAACTAAAGAGCACTACTCACCTCTGAAAGCGCAGCACACAGAAACAACAAACACAAACAAACCACTGTCACCCTTTGGTTCACAGCTATTCAAACGGCCATCCGATTACACGTTGAGGGTAAGAAGTCCCTCCACAAAGACTTGAAGCTGAAGCGCCGTGAGCAGCGGGAGCAGCGGGAAAAGAGGCGGCAGGGCAAAGAGGAGGAGCTGCAGAGGCTGAGGGCCCTGCAGGAGGAGCGTGAGAGGAAACTGGCTGAGCTGGAGCTGCTGAAGGAGGCACAGAAACAGGCCCAGGCCCTACTCGAACAGGGCGAGGAGAGGAGGCGACAGCAGCACGAGCAGCTACAGCGAGCCCTGGAGGTGCAGCTGAAAGAGGCTGAGGAGGTGAGGGCCAGATTGTGCAAGATCGTTTTTCACATCAGGTCTGAGGAGATGCGAGACCGCTCACAGTAAAGACCACCAACAAAAACACACATAATGAAGAAATTGTTTGTATTTTATTCTATTCATAGTGTGCAATTTTACACAGTCTTTAAGTCTTAAGACAAACAATATTCATTCATACATAATAGTTTTTTTAATGTTAAAAATGATAAAATTATAAAACGGATGCAACTGTCACCTGTGGCTTTTTAATGTCTCCCATTTCAGATTGAAGTGAATGTATTTAATGATGAATCTAATGGTCGTTTATGAGAATAAATCATCTTTGTGTGACGGCAGGCCCGGGTGAGCATGCAGGCAGAGATGGCTCTGAAGGAGGAGGAGGCGGAGAGACAAAGGAAGAGGATCGTGGAGCTGGAGGAGATGCAGAAACGACTGGAAGAGGCGCTGCAGCAGGAAATCAAAGCCCGGCTGGACGAAGAGGGTTTCCGCTATGCTCAAGCAGGGTACTCTTGTCCACATTATATGCCACAAATTCATAGTCTTTATTGGCCAGTGGCTGCAAGTGGGACGTGTCTTTTTGCGCAGCAGGTAGCATATGTACTGTAGCAAGTATAATGAGCTCATGTTGCATTAGGTTCCTGAGGAAGTTGAGCCCCAGCAGAGGAAGTTTCAAACATTGTCATCTGTTGCAGGCCTCATCTCCTGTTCATGCTATTTATCCTGTTGATGATTACTATACAAATGCATTACCTGGTCCCATTGTCTAAGCTTTGAAATTACACGGAGAGAAGCCTTGATGAGATTAAACTGTATCGTAAACGACAAGAAACTTTCTAAGTATATCTATGTTATTTAGTGTAACACAGGACATAATAAACACAAAACCATAAACTCTAAATTGAAAAAGACTAGTCCCTACTAAACTGCATACGTCAATACGGCTGAAACGCGTAGGCAATGTTTTAATCTAATGGCCATGCTGCAATAAAGGCCTTTTACCAGCACTTTTTCTTTGAGTGCCTCAGTTTTGTATCTTTTTAAAGTCTAATGCATACATCAATAGTTTGAAGAACTTAACCACTTCAAACCATCATTCACTTCCTGAAGTTTTATTTATGACACTGAATACTCTGTGTGCAGGTTACTGGCTGAGGAGGAGGAGAAGATGAAGGCGCTGATGGCTCTGCAGGAGGAGCAGGAGGAGTACATCCAGAAGACTCAACGAGAGAAGCAGGAGCTCAAACAGGAGATGGAGGCCAAGTCCTGCGCTTTAGACGAGGCACAGAGGCAACTGGAGGAGGTCCGCGCCAATCGCCACCGAGTCGACCAAGACGTAGTGGTGAGGAACGGGCACACACTCATTACCTTTGATCTTTTTGTGTCTGAAGCTATTTGAATGTGTTAGAATGACTAAGAATCTCATTTAATTATATACATCACTACATCACATCAGTGACAGGACATTTAGTATTTGTATCTGGTTAATGGTCTCAGCTTATAAAGTGCTTTTACCCAAAGCGCTTTACATCAAGGAACCACTCACCCACACTCTTCACAACACCAGTGTACGCAGACACTGGTTTTTAAGGTGCTGCTCAATCAGTATTCAGTATCTTATTTCAGCAATAATACAACACAATTATTTATTGTTTAATGTAAAGTAATTTTGATAGTGATTTTTTTTAATGAAGAAAACACAATTATGTAATTGTATTTGTGACAGGCTGCACAGCGCAAACTTCGGCAGGCGAGCACAAATGTGAAACACTGGAATGTACAGATGAACCGGCTGATGAGACCGATTGGTCCAGGGGGTAAGTTGGCGGGACCTCTTACATAACTACATAAACATACAAAAACACACGTTATTTTTTTATAGAGTCGTATATACGTCAGAAAATGCATGTGCACACTTGGGCTTTGAGCTTTTAGAAGCAAAGATAAAGCGGAGATAAAGTTGAGGGGAATGACATTAAGTAAATACGCCAGAGCCTCATTTGAACCCTGTATTCCTGCTATTCACAAAAATGTAACACACAACTAGACAATAAAAACACTTCAGTAATTTGCATTCATTTTATGTTCTGTGTTTCATAAACATTGTTTATATTACTAAGGATTAGGGTTGAGATGTATGCATTACTACAGTAATAAAACACTGCTCAGCAATCACTTCACTAAATTAAAACAAGCCCAGTAAAGCACGGTATCCCTGTATTCTTTCTCTAATAATAATGTAATCACTGAATCCTAGTGGCCTAAAAGGTTGCTTTCATGTGACATCACAATTTTCATTGATTACAATTATTTGGCCAATATTAAAAAATAAAATACATGATTTAATTAGTAATGTTCGCATTAAAACTATTTTACTATAATGACCAACTGAGCTTTCAGTTTTGTGTATGTTATTGAATATCTTAAAAAAACAATCAATTCAATTGTTGTTTGACTATTGAGTCTGACAGAAGAGCTTCCTGCGTCAGGATCAGGAAACTGAACTCCCCCAACCCTCCCTCTGCGGCTCCCAATTGTGAACACATATTTTAGTTGATGTTGCTATATATATTGTAAACTTTTTTGTGCAAAGATTTTGGGAGTAAATAAAGAGACCTTAACTGAACTGAATCGAGTCATGTACCACTGAATGGTAATAGAATTGTGACATTCCCATAGTTTCCCCCCCCTACAGCAAAGCAAAGTGATAGCAGAAGCAACTGCAAGTACATTTCATAATTACTAAAAATATACTAAACTTGAATAAACTTGACTTCCTGTAAATGCTAGAGTGCAAAAGTGCAATGACTCATAATTATTTTTAGATACTTCTGCTCATGATGAATTTATTTGATGATTTGTATTTCAGAAAAACGACCGTCACTTGGCAGCTCCTTTTCCTCTTTCCAAATCCCATCACAGAGGGACCCTGGCCTGCGCCTGAGGAGGAGGTCTGGATCAGAGGAGACAGACGAAGAGGGCAAAGAAAATGTGGAGACCAGATCCAGCTGTGATTTAGAGAAACGTCACTCTCACGCCTCAAATGGAGACATGGACATACCTTAAATTAGTCGCTCTACTGCTTGGATTTGTGAAATGTACAGTGCTATGCAAAAGTCTTAGGCAGCTGTAAATTATGGAGGAAAATTAGGAAACAGTAGTGAGGGTCCAAGGGTATAATGAAAACTAAGTGGGCACCTGGATAACATTTTAGATCTTGGGGTCTTCAAAGGGATCTTGCACCAACTTAGATACAACCCAGCATCCTAACTGCTGTGCCTAAAAGAACAAATGAGAGAGAAGAGTTTTGCACAGTACTGCAGTAAGTTTTAATCATGAATTTACTGATATCACTGACCAAAAGATAAACAGCCGTTGTCTAATGTTTACAGTTCCACTAATGCTTGTGTGATCCCTGGACATTACTTCTGTTAGCAAGATCCGACTAGAACAAGTTTGGAGGTTTAGGTATTTGTTTATTACTGCTCACTTTGGACTGTAATATGATGTGTTATGTGTTGACTTCTGACTTACTAAGATTATTAGTATTCAATGTAATAGTGTGACTCCAGTAAACAGGAAAGAGAGAAAGACGGAGAAAGAAACGCCTCAACTTCCTTTTTCTACAGACACTGCCGTTGTAAATAAACCTGAGTTGCTTGTTATGTGATTGTGCCTGATTTTATGTTGCAGTTCTCTACAAAAAACTTCTGCCCATAAACATCATCTTATACCAATGATTTTGTGAGATATTGTGAGAATGTTTCCGCCTCAGTCAGGAAACTTCACAGTCATACATTTGTAGTTTCAGGATGAGTGAAATGTTCATCTGACTAATCTGGTGATCTTAAAACAAAGCAACCAGCTTATGAGGATTGGAAAAAAAGTGTCTGTGTAGCTTCAGTTAAAAATATTAGTTTTGTGAACACATTTTTTTTGACTTTCAGGGAGAAATACTGCCACAATAATGTAAACATCAAACAACTAACCTGCTTGTTCACAATCGATAAAAATAATAATTTCTTGGAACAAGAAAAAAGACAAGACAAGAAAAAGGCTCTTGAAAGTGAAAATGACACATTTTTTGTTTAACCATAGTTAACACGATTATATCTAAGATTTCACTAAAGATTGTGCCCAGCTTTCTTTGGTTTGCTCATTTTTGTGATGTTCATAGCTACACTTCTTTTTTGGACCCCGGCAGGAAGTGACATAGATAAACAATTTTAAACTGTTGCCGTGCCAACCATGTTAAGTCAAACTGCTATGGACTGCTACCTTCTTCTATGTCACTTCCTGTCAGCGAATTTTTTCTCCTAGGATGGGAAAGGCCTAGCCTGGCCTTAGCCATCCATAAACTCGGGTCAATAGGTAGCGTACACGTGACATCACAACTTTCCAAAGAGCCCATAGTTTAAAATTGAGGTGGAGGACAACTAACTGTAACTATGGTAACTGTGGTAACTGACAAAATGTATATTTTTATGTTTTATGCTTGGCTCATATCTCAGTCATTACTGGAGGAATCCACATGAAACAAAAACTGTCTCAAAGTTCATTATCTCCTCTGTCAGCACATATGAACTAATGTCCAATTATTTTGATAAAGATGGCGGATCTCCATGGTAACTATGGATTTTCCCGAACTTTCTAGAACATGTAGGGGGATGAAAACATATATATTTTACATTTTTAAACTCCTGTTTTAAACTGTATAGTCCCTTTAATCTGATCCAGACTACTCATGGACCTAAACCTATACTGCTGCTTCACTTAAATAAAATGATAATTGTGCAACTGGTAACCGTACTTGCAACTGATGTTATCCTTCTAAATAAGTCATATTTTCAAAAGCATTAAAACCTGTCATAGGCACTTTAAGGCTAAATTATTTTATTATGCTCATTTGTAGAAATCGCAAAGCCTCCTTTCCGTCCATATTTTCATAATAAATGTCCAATAAAGTTGATAATCTTATTGAATGTGACTTAGTGCCACATTTAGTTGTTTGTTATCAGTAAAAGTCCATGTTACAGATTAAAGAAACAAATAGTGTACATAATACTTCCAGAGAGACCTTGACTGAGTCCAAAAAAGCGGTGTGCGCTTGTCCCACAGAGGCCCGCGTGTGCATGTGTGAGTGTGTGTGCATGTGTGAGTGTGTGCACGTGTGAGAGTGTGCACGTGTGAGAATGTGCATGTGTGAGTTTGTGCATGTGTGAGTTGGTGCGTGCGAGAGAGCGAGAGGGAGAGGGGGCGCTGTGTCCTGGCATGTGACAGGACAGGGAGGGGGAGCCAGCCAAAGCAAAGCAGAGCTGGGGCTGGGCAACAACAAGGGGAAACTCGGAGAAGGATTATCTGTAATAACTCTACTTAACTGCCTGTGGTATGGCAGCCAACTCAAGTGTCTTTCTCCTGTGCAAATTTGTCAACTCTGCGGCCGCACAAAGACCGTTTCTGTGCACGTCGGAGTTAGCAGCGCACTGATGTTAGCCGCTGCGTGCTAACTCCTGCTTTGGACACTTCTAACTACTTGTCAACAGCGGGTCGATCCTGGTTGGCATAAGGGGTAGTTTAGCCCGGTTCGGTTTCCCTCTTCGGACACTTTTCACCCAGTTGAAAGCACACAGGAGCCGAGGCAGTATTGACAGAGGTAAGCGTAGTTGGCAAGCGTGCTAGCGATATTTAAAGGCACACTCGGGAATGTGGGTCAGTCAGCCACGCTAGCAGCAGCTACGAGTGCTCCCAAGGTTAGTGCTAACCAGCTAACTCGGCTAGCCGCGTCTGCCCAACAATCTGAAGTCTAAATATAAGCCATATAGTTTACATTTCCTGCTGCCTTAACTTGCAGGCAAACTTTTGGCGGCCAGCGCAGTAGCTTAGCCGAACTGTCAGTACTTGAAAGCAGGGTTACTCTGTGCCCATGTTATTCACGGCCGCTTTAGTAGATATTTCAGAGAACCAGTGTGACAGGTTGGCAGCTCCAAGCAAGTCCCAACAATCTCTGATCCCACTGGTTTATGGGAGTTGGGAGACCTACCTAGTTTAACTAAATGCATATAACAATGTATGTGTTTTTCTTCTATAAAGTAGCAGTGTAGAAATAATATCCATGTGATGTGTTTGATTTACTGTTATGCCATTTAGTGTGATTATTATTTATTCTGCCTACCCACTATTTGACACACATGAGCATCAGTAGACGCTTAAAACACCACTGTCTTGCTTTGAGTGTTGAATAAATGGGTGAACACTGCTCTCATGTAAGGTAATAAAGCCACAGTGGTTGTTTGTCAGGCCACATACATGTGCAGATTAATCCACTAGGGGGCTCGGGGCAAAAAAATGTAGCCCCCTCCTTTTTTGACCCACTCCCCCACACAGGCAGAGCTCAGTGTGTACAGAGTGCATGCACCCTGTCCCCTTTACGCATCCACTCAGTACAATGTGCACCCTGCCATGAACCCAGGCAAACAATAATAACAGATGTCTCCTGGCTCCAAGAGTTTACTTTTTGAGGTAATCTATCAATCTCAAATGTTCAGCCTAAACAAACTTCAGTCCTTACTGTTTCTGACCTCGTATTTTAAAACAACAGTCTACTACTTTTGTGTCAAACAGTGCAGTTTGGGATTTTAGGGAACATGTGATTGAGGTATTTTTGTTTGTCTGCAGCTGTGGTTGGTGTGCACATCGTCACTACCAGTGTCAGCAAACCTCTATGCTGCTGTTTAATGCTGGTCATGAGGATTTAACCTACGTGCATTTTTCCTTACATTCAGTGGTTTAGATGTTCTTCATATTCTTCACTCTGAATTTTTTTTTATTTTTAAGGTTCGTTGTTATATACAGTATATCAACACAATGTCTTTGTGTATTACATGCAGACAGTGGAGCAATCATGACTACGTGACAGGAGGAGAGGCATTGAGCGAGCTTCTTAAAGGAGCCATGGAGAGGTTGGAGAAAACTGTTACGAAGCAGACTGCTACAGGGCAGCATAGGGTCAATGGCTTCTACGAGCCCCAGTCGCCCCAGGACACAGCCGACGTGAGATGGACTGGAGCAGAGGGAGACTCCAGGGGGTCAGAAAGCTCTGGTCGGGCCAGCGTGTCTGAGCTGAAGAGCAGAGACAGTGAGGAAGAGGAGGACAATGCTGCTAAAGGCCTTACAGGGGACCACAAGAGGACAGAGGAGGAGTCCCCACCAGATCCAGATAATGAACAGAGCAGACAGACCATCAGTGCAGCATCCAGCTACACAGGTACAATCTTAGCCCAGTCTTTTTTTAAAAGTTTGATTAATTTGATTTCGGGCAATGTTCATATTTAGAAAGTAGTTCTTATGACCTTTGATTCTGACTCTAGCACGCTCAAAAACAAATGGGTTGGCTAATTTTTTGACTTAAGGCTAACTGTAACAGAAATGCTCAATCTAAGAGCAACTGAAAATATTTGTGTCTGACTTTTCTTTTCTCTAACTGTCATTCTATATAGGCGTTAATGCTAAATAGAATATAGTATCATAAATTATAATACGTGAAGTTTTGTGCTGTAGGTAATAAATACTGTCTTCTCTTGACATGGAATGTGTGATGTACAAACCATGGCCAAACTCTTGTCTTATTACTGCTGTGACTAAGCAAGGGAATGAATAATGCAATATAAAGCATCTGTATTAATCCGAGGCAATATTGTTAATAAATTAATATGTCTTAAATACTACTATGCATGTCTGATTTCAGTATTATTCTGTATGTTTGTCTTTTCACAGACCTGTCCCATACATCCTCCCCGTCACTATCTGAACAGCTGCGTCTGGGCAAAGATGACGGAGCAGCGTCTGGTATCAGTGTTGAGTGTAAGGTCTGTGGAGACAAGGCTTCTGGTTTCCACTATGGAGTACATGCCTGCGAAGGCTGCAAGGTGAGTGCTGCTCGAGCTGTGCTAGCACTGATGTTTCATCAGGGGTCTTGCAGTTCTGTTAGAACTGGCTGCTGCCCTATTCTAGCTAAGAATAGTGTTTGTGAAGGTTTGGACCCGTGCTGACTGTATGAAGTCTTGCTCCACTCATTTTGCCAATCATTTCAAAGATGAACTTACAGAGTTATTGTAATTTAATATTTTGAGGGTTTCTGTATTTGAAATGATCTTAAATGAAAGCTGTCTGGTTGTCAAATAAATTAAAGTGATCCAGGGTTATTTTTTTATGCAGGGTTTTTTCCGGAGAACGGTGAGAATGAAACTGGAGTATGAGCGCTGTGAACGCTCCTGTAAGATCCAGAAGAAAAATCGAAACAAGTGCCAATATTGTCGGTTCCAGAAGTGCCTGTCTTTAGGAATGTCCCATGATGGTAAGGCTCACACACATTAAGCATTTTAACTCCTCTCTCTCCTACCTTGCCTCACAAAACCACCATGATCCCGATTACCGACCAGTTGCGCCAATTCCTATTCTAATTAAGTGCTGAATGACTAGACTTGCACCACATCAAATGGTTATCAGTTTTCTTATCGATCCAGTTGTTCAAGTGATGGTACCATTTCCACTATGCCTCATACAGCAATACACCCTCACACACAAATAAATAATAAATACATAATTAACAATACCTAACCTTGAAACAAAAGACTCCTACGTTAGAATCCTGTTCTTAGAATTTGGTTCAGCCTTCAACATCATTCAACATGCAGCTGGCAGATGGACTTGCTTACAGGGAGCAATACCAACAGAACCATCACACTGAACATGTGGACCCCCAAGGTTGTTTGCTGATATTGCTCCTGTTCACTCGGCTGACCCATGATTGCACTCCAATGTACAGCTTAAACCTCTTCCATGAGTTTGTGGACGACACAGCAGTGGTGTGTCTCATCAGCAAGGGAGACGAGACAAACTACAGGAGTGAGATGAGCAGTCTTGCCTTGTGAGGCACATAACAATATGAAGACAAAGAACATTGTTGGTGATTTTTGTAGAGTGCACATCCAGCATGCTCCTTTGACAGTCAACGATGCTGCCGGGGTGTGCAAATCACTAAGAACCTATCCTGGTCTACAAACACTACATCACTGGTCAAAAAAGAACATCAGCTTCTCTGCTTGCAAACTGTGCACCTTCTACAGAAGAACAATAGAGCGCATCCTGACCGCTCCTTCCCTGTGGGTTACGGCGCCAGCACTGCATCCTGCTGTTGGAGCCTACAGCACATAGTTTGAGCTTCTGAGAAGACCATTGGTGCCCCTTTCACCTTTAGGACATTGACTCCAACTGTCTCACCCGCCAAGCCTTCAGAATTGCATGTGATCCCATGCGCCCATCAAACAGTCTAAACAGTCTCTTCAGTCTACTGCTACTCAGAGAAGAGACTGCAGTCGGCTGAAGAACAGCTTTATCCACCCGGCTGTCAGGAAGCTGCACTTTCTCCCTTCCCGGCCCTCCTTTCTCTTTCCTCCATCCGTACAAACAGTGGTTCTTTAAAGCCCTTCAAAATCGACCCCCGTCTCCCAAATTTTGCATATTGTGTACATATTTGGAGATTGGAGAGTTTTATCAATCCGTTTCATGTGGATGAAATGACAATAAAATGGTCTTTGACCTTTTTAATCTAAAAAAACATGTAAGATTTTCTCCCAAAATGAAGGCTAGAAAAGGAAATACAGAATTTGAAAAACAATGATGTGTGATGTTACTGATTAATTGATAAAGTTTCTGCGTTAAGTTTTATTTTTGACAGACGCTTTAACAATAGCATTTCAAGCTAACATTGTTCTTGTGGAAAAGTTGGAATTTTGCCTCTGGATATGTTTTTTTTTCTCTCTCTCTCAAAAATTTCTTAAACTCTAAAAACCAGCATGCACGTGTTTTTGCAGCAATTCGATATGGACGTATGCCTGAGGCGGAGAGGAAGAAGCTGGTGGCCGGTCTCTTGGCAGAAGAGTTGAACCTCAAACCTGGGGGCTCTGATCTAAAGACTTTAGCCAAACAAGTGAACACAGCCTACCAGAAGAACCTGAGTATGACCAAGAAGAGGGCGCGAAGCATCCTGACAGGCAAAACCAGCAGCACCTCGGTACAGCTTCAGTCAGATGTTACGGTGATTTCTATATAACAACTATAATATTTTATCGTCATAGTTACGAACACCATGAATGGAATACACTGATAAAACACTCCACTACCAATTGTAATTGTAAAATGTTTCAGATATCTTTTCATTTATAGCAGTGCTTCTCAACCTTTGTGAGTCATTACCCCAAGTTCTTCATCAAAGCTACATGAAAAATATGACCCCCCCCCCCAAAAAAAAAAAACAATCTCTCTCTCTCTCTCTCTCCCTATCTCTATCTCTCTCTATATCTCTCTATATCTCTCTCCCTATATATATTGTGACGCCCAGGTTGAGAGCCGCTCAAAGTAGTGCATATTGTAAACGATTAACATCCCTACAAAATAATTTAGTTGTTTACTTTGGTCCTTCAGCCGTTTGTTATTTACGACGTCGACACGCTCTGGAAGGCGGAAAGCGGGCTGGTATGGAGCCAGTTAGTTCCAGGGGCTCCCCTCACCAAGGAGATTGGAGTCCATGTATTTTATCGCTGTCAGTGCACGACTGTGGAGACTGTGCGGGAGCTCACGGAGTTTGCAAAGTGCATTCCAGGTTTTGTGGACCTGTATCTTAATGACCAGGTAAATCGGACACCAATCAACACAAATTGACAATGCATTCATAACATAACAAAACTTAACACCACCAGTTTATACGTTTAAAGATGTGACATATATTATTTCTGTATTGTTTTAGGTGACTTTGCTGAAGTATGGCGTGCATGAGGCTATTTTTGCAATGCTACCATCTCTTATGAACAAAGATGGACTATTGGTGGCCAACGGCAAAGGCTTTGTAACCAGGGAGTTTCTGCGAAGTTTGAGAAAGCCGTTCAGTGATATAATGGAGCCTAAATTTGAGTTTGCTGTCAAATTCAACGCTCTGGAGCTCGATGACAGTGACCTGGCCCTGTTTGTTGCTGCCATCATTCTCTGTGGAGGTAAATGAGTGAATGTGCACACAGACTGTATGGAAGGGCACCAGAGTGACACCAGTGTGGGTGTACATGCATGTGAACATTTAATGGGTATGACTGAAAATATCACTTGGATGCACCGCTGTGATCGGGTTCTTGTCATAGAAGTAGTATAGAGTGTAAAGTGTAGTTAATTAAAAACATATTATTCTTGTATCTGAAAGATGCTAAGAGCCTAAAGTGTTATCTTATCCCTTTATCCTTATTTATGTTCACTGTCAAATTATATTTATCATTTAAAAAAATATAATTAACTGCTATGGAAAACGACATTGATGCTGTACTGTGGAATTATTGGCATCGAATCACTTTAGGGCATGTTCAGAAGATAGGCTCCACGTTGCCCTAAATATATTGAATCTGTGTTTGTTTTGTCAGATCGTCCGGGGCTGATGAATGTGAAACAAGTGGAGCAGAGTCAGGACAACATCCTGCAGGCACTGGACCTCCATCTTCAGGCCAACCACTCAGACTCTCTCTACCTCTTTCCCAAATTGCTGCAGAAGATGGCCGACCTACGGCAGCTGGTCACAGAAAATGCTCTACTTGTTCAAAAGATCAAAAAGACTGAGTCTGAGACGTCACTTCACCCACTCCTACAGGAGATCTACAAAGACATGTATTAGCTTTCTTCTGCACAGACTGCTTTTGGCAATACTGTTACAGACTGAGTTTGTTCACAAATACACTGCAACAAGTACTAGCACTGTTCCACTTAAGGCCAATAACTTCAACGTATGCAGATGAGACAGCGTCTATTTGTAGGGCTAACACAATCAGTCTTCTCAGTGTCAGCACAGCGCAGTTTTAACAGCATCTGGAATCATTTTCTGAATCTGTAGTTTCCCACAAAGGTCACTTAACCGTGGGCATGATATGTTTTCTTATGAAGGCTGCTCCCATTTCATCTCAATAACAAACTTACCCTAGTGTTGCTAGAGACTTGTTACTATATTTTATGTTGGCACGGCCATGAATCAAACACATACCCATAAAATAAACCTTCACTTTGTGCAGGGAGAGCATCTTGCTACATTTTAAAGTCTACACTCTGGGATTGGTTTCCATCCAGCGTGATATTACTATACGTGCACTATTTTTACAACACAACCTGGGCTGGCTCCAGCAAAGTAGCACAGCCACTTGTGCTACATTATTATGAAGATGATTTCTGATTTTAAGTTGAAGCATACCTTAGTGGTAATTTAAGAACTCTGATGCACAGATTTACCAGAATCTGACACTTACAGCAAATGAGCCCATTGAAGTACAAGGGACAGCAAGTTATGTTTGTTATTATTTCTGGCTTTTTAGTGTATTCAATGTAATTATGTTACTAATTATTTGTAATTGTTGATCATTTTAAGGGCAAATATGATTTATCATACTGTTTTATGTAATGCAATGTTCTCACATGCATTTCTCTCGGGTTGAGTTTGTACCAAATATATCAAAAACTGTTTTTCAGGTGAGAGAATTGGATGTGCTAAAATATATCTATTTTTGAAATATCTGAACACAAATCCGCCTCAAAAATCTGTAACGTCTTGCATTTGCTTGTTAACCTTTTTTGTTGTCAGAGCTTAACATAAGCTTTATCTTCCACACCTTTGCAATATCGTCCACGCTTTCCTTCTCCATGTTTTGGGAATGGGCAAAGGCTTCAGAATCCTTTCCCAATGCATCTGAGGAATCCTCCTCCTTCCCCTTGTCCCATCTACCTCTTGGTACTGAGTGACTGAATTCCACTGTCTCCTTAGTTCTCTTGCTTTAGCCTTAATTCCTGCATTTTGGTGTATGTGCGGCGTGCCAAGATAAGGTCATGGATGATAATACATGAAAGAAAATAACACAAAACCGTGTTTGTAAACTACCTCTTTGGCTGTGACATTGATGAATTGATTTGCTTGTGCACAAAACATGTTACTTGAAGAGTAATTTTAGCCACATGTAACCAATTTAAAGATAGATTAAGTAAAGACCACCAAACTGTACTAGAATCAAAAATGTGATTTTCATTTTTCTCGCACCTGGGTAAAGGAAAAAGACGTGCTTTTGCATTTTGATCGTACCTGTTTGTTGGAGCATGGTTTACTTTACTTTGAATGTCAGTGGAAAAGGTAGGATTTGATTGTATTTACAACAGTGCAACAATACAAAAATGGGCAGATAACTGCAGAGGAAGCCCAAAGTGAGTCAGACAACACCATATAGATATAAGACATATATATATATATCTTTTATTGAACATAATCTGTCAAATTAAAAAGTGCAACATAGTTCATATATGACAAATGAGCTAGGGAAACACAAAGGATCAAAAACAGTAGGAAAATTACAAATGAAACTACAGTAGGCTAACAAAAACTGAAAACAATTCATACAGGCTTTACTAAGGACACAGGGTCCTGGTCCAGAGTATCAACAGAAAAAGGTGTAAAAATAAAACAAAACAACAACAAAACTTGTGAACCGGAAACACGCGCACATTACCTAGGAAACTCACTTCAGTGTCCCGCGGTGATTGGTAGAGAGGTGCATTTAGATATCGCGATAGACACGCGCACCACCCGGCGGCAAACTCAAAACAACTCGACGGCACCAGCAGTTGATTTGGAAATGGAGCGACCGAATCGCGTCAGAGGTGTTTGTTGGTAAGATATATCGATACATGAAACATTTGGAGAAGCTGCGATTTTGCATGTAATTTAATATAAACGGTTGCACCAAGTTAACCGATCACTGCTCTGGAATGAAGGCGTTAAGTGTTGCACGGTCTGAAACACAATCAATCTTTAGACTTTTTACCACCTGAAAGTGCAGACATGATGGCTATTGAGACCACATAAAGGACTTGCACGATTATCTGTTTTTAAGGGTCAAAAGTATTGATTTTATATTTTTGTAACGGTCCAAAATGTTTATTTTTGTTTGTTACCTGGCCAACCAACCATGCGTTCCATAGCGCCTGTTCACATAACGTTATGTTTTTGTAACTTATCTGAACATTAGATGTTTCTAATTCACGTGGAAACCTAGTCCGAAGAAAACGTGTCAGACACGTTCGTAGTCGAAAGGTTTAAAGCTCAATAGGTGCCTCGACTGAATTTGTAATGCGGTTTGATGATGTAGACATACTGCATTGTCTACCTCATCCTGACTATGTACATTTACAAATGCAATCCGTGTCACAATATCGCCACATTCATTCTTCATGCGTTTAATTGCAATCCTAAAAAACAAAACAAAAAACATCATAAAGTGATTAAAGAGACTATACAGAGTTTAAAGACCTATTCACCACAGCTGCCTATAAAATCCTGCACTGTCACTTCGGGTCCGAACCTGCAGTTACGCGGAAGACCTGAGGTGGCAGTAGTGAGTACAAAAATGACGAACTTTCATCTAGTCTCTTTAACTTTGACAATAAGATAAAAAATAATAAAATAAACATACCGTATAACGTAGCTAGGTGTTTATATTCACATCAACTCATTTTCTCTTTTCCCCACAGGAGTTTCCTCAATGACCGTTGCACTTTTGGTGATAGATGCCGATACAGACATGAAAGACCAACATCAATCTGTAGGCACTTTCAGAAAGGTGGATGCTGGTTTGGCGATAACTGCAAGTAAGTAAAATGATTGGTAGCCCATTAAATACGGATGTGTGGATTTGTTTTAATTATATGTACTTGTTTTTTTTGTTTACTTTTTCAGATTTCTACACGTTTTACCATCCAGAGGAACACTCCCAGAGCCAAGTGTTTCTACCAGTGCAGCCCCTGGTCAGTCAGACAGAGGGGGTCGTATGCTCACTGTGGGGATGTTCCAGCAGCAGAGCAGTGGTCTGAACTCAACTCTAAACCAGACCACAGGCCGTATAGACACATGTGAAGTGCATTCACAAGGTATAGTACACAAATATTTGTGTCGAGTCCACACTTGCCAAATGTAGTCTTATAGTTTTAAAGTTTTTTTATAGTTTTGTATTTATCTAAGTTATGTTTTATGTTTTATGTTTTATGTTTCATGTTGCACGATTGTACCAAAGAAAAAAAAAACTGTTTTTGTTTTATTTTTTATTTAAAACATTTTTTATTTAGGAGCCATATTTAAGAATACAATCCTCAATGCTTTTGACGGTACTCTTAGTCACTTAGTCACATCTTGACACATGTCTTATTCTTTTCTGTCTGCTGTGGATTCTTCCACAGAAACCCAGTTTACTACTTCAACATTAGGATCAGAAATTGGACATTTTCAGGTAAATTGTTTTCTTTTTTTGCTGTACAACGGGTTTATGCTTCTTTAATGTTGTGTTAAATTACAATGTTTTTGCTGTCTGTGTTCAGGCTAATGCAAGAAATGGAATGCTTGAAGGTGCTACTGCTGCTCCGCAATCTTCAGATCTGGCTCAGGCCATCCATCGTAGTAAAGATGTGACCTGTGGCATCTGCATGGAAAAGATTTTTGAGAAGCATGATTTAGGAATCCGCAAGTTTGGCATTTTGCCAAACTGCACCCATTCCTTTTGTTTAGACTGTATTCAGAAGTGGAGGAAGACCCGAGACATTTCGCCTGTAGTTGTCAAGTGAGCTTTTTTAAATGTTTATCAATTTTATTAATAATTGTATAATGCTTGAGTTTTTTTGTCTATTCTGTAGGAGCTGCCCCTTATGCAGAGTAAAGTCTGGATTTTTTGTGCCACATGATTACTGGGTTGAAGGTCGAGAAAAAGAAATCTTAATTGATGCCTTCAAAAAGAAGTTCAGGTATCAAGCACTTCCATTTTTGTTTGTACTCCCCTTTTTCAATATATGCAATCAACAGGAACAAAATATTGGCTGCTTTCTGCCTAGATGTTAGTTTTTCCATATAAATAAAATGGCTTCGCTATTTACAACGTCGGAAAAATTGTTTTGAACATTACTGCTGCTCAAAGCTACATCGTAAAACTAATGTGTATATCCATGCTTGATTTTTGTTCATGTGCTTTGACTAACACATTTATCTTTCTACCGTCAGTAACAAAGCGTGTACTTTCTTTCTGCGACATGGACGCTGTCCTTTTAAGTCTGACTGCCTTTACCGCCATGATAGAACTTTATACCGGCCGTCACCTGAGGTAAAACCTTTGGCCTCTTGTGCTTGCAGTAATTGGGGGGGTTTAGGGACAGTAAAAAATATTTTAATCCTATTCCCCTTGTACAGATTCCTGAGGACTCTCTAGCCTTGACTTCAGATGTGCTCAACTTTTTAATTGCCATGGCCCTTACTGACAGTGATGATGACGACGATGACGATGAAGACGATGAGGGGTTTAACCTCATTAATGCACTTTCTTCTTTAGGATTTTTGTGATTGACCTTAGTATCTTCAAAGTGATGTCGCTGGAATTTCACAGCACTAATTTAACTTCAGTTCTCTATATATTTTAAGGTTAAGGGTGGCAAGCTTTGGTTTGGTGTGTGGATGTTCTTGATGTACAGTGAGTAGTTTTGATGAATGGACAGACTTGATGTGTCTAATCAGTGAAATTAGTGTTATGGAGCGCTTCGAATGAACATCAGCAAACCAGTTCCTTTTATACAGAGTTGACATCCTCAATCTTTATATGAAAGTAATTTGTAGAGAACAGTGGGTTAAATTGGTGCCGCTAGTATTTTACCCCAACCTACTTCTTCAAATGTATTGCACATCATAGTCCCTTTGCCTCAGCATGTTATTGCTGAGATTTGAACCTCTATCCCAGTCGGTTTGCACCATGTTTGGTATTTTAACGCTGTGTTGCTGGTAGTAATATCACGCCAAGCCCAGAAGAATATATACATGTTCAAGCTTTTATTTCTTTTAAACAAGTTGTATGTGTACACAAAAAATAAACATGATTCACATTTTGTCTCACTGAAAAAGGTTGATGTTTTTTCTTTCTTTTTTTTCTTGAATTGATTGATTGAACTATTGAGTAATGAACCTTCGGCTGTTACATGCAATGCTTTTCTCCTTGATGCCTACAATTGCACATGACTTTAATTAAGTCATGAAGGTATAATTTAATGGTAATATCTAAAATGTTTGGAAAAAAAACCAAAACATTTTTGTCTTGCAAAAAGGCCGTTTTTTTTTTTGTCGGATCAAGTGAATTTTTTGACCAAAAGAGGGCGCCCCAAGTGAGGAAAGCGTAGCTATAGTGAGCTCAAGAAGAAGAGATGTAAACACTGGCGGCAGAATCAAGTTCCTTAGGTTCAGACACAAGGGGTGACTTACTTTACACGGTCTTGTGAGTGATCCCCATATGACATGTTTGTGGACCGCTTTGATGGTCACTGGAGGCTGCTGCTTCGGTCGCTGCTCTCCGGGGTCCACGGAGCTCACAGGGCTCTGGAGGTCTTCCACAAACAACATCGGGCAAACCCCAACAAACCTCTGCACAACTTTATTGAAACATTGTGCCAGGACGAGGTCACCTGCCCCGTGTCTGCGACCCAACCTCTGACAGTGTGAGTAACAACGTGGTTGGAGGGGCTGAATATTATCGTGTTGGCAGAGTTTTAAAACGTGGTACTTTTTACTTCTACTTGAGTAAAATTATATGTACAGTAAAAGAGAAAAAGAAAAAGTTGCTCGTTCTTTAGTGAGTAAATCTTTGAGTGGCAAAAGCTTCACGTGACACATAAAATAGTTTGTGTTTCATGTACTTAATTCTTCAGAAAAAAACATTTTGGAAATTTTCTTTGGAACAGCCTATGATTTTAAATAACTTCTATTTGGAGTAAATCTATTTCAAAGTTGGTTGAGTACAATTCCTTAATAGGCTACTCAACTCACCATTGTAGATTTCTCCCTGATTGATTGGTATGACATATGAAAAAATGGTGGTTGGCTCATGAAACAAAACTCTTGTTAAAACTCTTGTATGTAAGTGATCTTTCTGTTTTCCACAGTAAACCCATGGTGTGCCTGTTCCCGGCTTTATTCAAACAAAATCTATTGACTTTCATTCATCGACTTCATCATCTTCTCCCACAAACCACTCTCGTTCATGTCCTTGAATGCATCAAACGGGACTCTCTTCCAAATACATGGGTCACGTCATTGATTGCACAGTTGGAAAGAGAGGTAGACATTGACCACGAGGAACCTCTATTCAGTGCAAAGTGTGGCCAGAGACTGATGGACCTATCCCAGCGACTAAGTGGTGACCGTAAAGCTGGAGGCTGGGCCAGTTGCTTTCAGGCTACCCCCTCACACTCTGCTCTTGAATCTGCTGGATCAATATTATCTCAAGTGCCACCACACAGAAAAAGAAAGGGCAGTCCAATTGACCAGGACTCTGACAGTGAGGAAGTCAGTCAGCAGAAGAAACGAACCAGAGTGGAACTGTGTGATGTTGAAGATGTGAGCGTTGAAGTAAGTCAGAGAGAGTCTGGTGCTGAGGCTCGGCCATCTTCTGAAACTCAACCACCACCGCCTCATTTGCCCCACGACACTCTGCCTGAGACGATAAAGGTGAGCACACGTGACGCTTTGACATTTTCTTTTAAAGTGTATGTGCTTCAATGTGCATACAGAGGTTATGCGTCTGATGTTAACATAGCAACAGAAAATTGAGCGTCTGCAATGTTATTCTGATGCTATTCTTTGATTTGTCACTCAATTTGAGGTGCGATTTCTATTTAGATTTAAGGAGAAATAAACTGTGCATATCCTCTATTGCACAAGTTCATTTCAGTTGCAGTATAAAGATCGAAATATTAAAGTTAGCTTTAGAAATCGAGATAATCAAAATTATGTTTGATTCCCACCTGGCCGGGGACTTTCTGTGTGGAGTTTGCATGTTCTCCTTGTGTCTGAGTATGTTTCCTCCGGATGCTAATAAAGCTGTTCTCCAGTTGAACGAGGCCTGGAGAGTCCACGGTCTCGTTCTTGAAGGCTGCACACTGAAAATACTGTGTGATGTGTGTGTGGGATCGCCTACTATTTTCTGAAGGCTTTCCAGGCGAGACTCATTAGAGTAAATGTATTAAAACATCATTGGAGAAAAAGGTGCAAGACACTCAAATTGTAAGAACTAGATGTTCAGTTAAGACATGAGAGAATTAAATAAATCCCACCAAAAAGTATAAAGTATGTAAGGTAAAACAAAGGTGCTATCATGATAAAACTCGGTCATCACAGCTTGTATAGAAACTTTTAGAGACGAGAAGTTGTGCCTGGTCTTGTAATGAATATCATTAGATTTGAGTAATGGGTTTGCACACTCCAGATGACAGCGTCCCAAACAACCAATAAAAGGTACTTTTCTTCAAAGGATACTTGACGACTGGAATAATTATGCAATATTTTGATCAATGTTTTTATATATTTAGGTTGCTGTTTTACAATTGAAAGATTTACTAGAAAGCCATTCTGAGGTATGAGAAAATGTCTACCATCTCGTAACGAGATCAATAAAGTACCATCTTAACATATTACACGAAAACTAATGTTATTTTTATATCTTCAAAAAAATGTTTTATTTTGCAGTGGGACCAAAACTCTTCTGATGCGGTCAAAGTTTTGAATGACTGTGGTCCGGCTCAGGTATACTCTTGCCTTATGTGGTGTTTTAAATTAATCTAAATTGTACAATCGCATTTTACCTTTTACCTTTTTACTTTTTAGGTTGAAGTGGTTTGTACAATTCTGGATTTACCAAACTTATCTGAACACATACTACCAAAACTATGCAGCAGCGTTTTGGAACTTTCTCCTGATCTTAGCTTTAGCACTGCCACTGCATTGATCAAGAGTCTTCTGCTAGAAAAGGTACTCAAAATCCATTAAGTGCAAGTCCATTGTTAACTTTATGATACTGATTAAATGCAATGTTGACAGGTCCTTTCACTGTCTGAACCAGCGTCAAGATGCTTGGTGACTACAGTTACGTCATTGTGCAGCCGCTATCCAAGACCAATGTGCCAAGCTTTGTTTGAAACTGTTTTAAAGGACAAAAACATAGGTCAGAGACAATGCACATTTTATTTCAAAGACTGCAAAATTTGATCATCACAACGATCTATTACAGGGAATTTACAAGCTGACCTGTTGAACAAATTGATTGAGAGCAGTTTGGATTCCCACTACAAACTTCTGACTCTTCAGTAAGATGTGTTAGAGCATTTTAATTTGATGGGGCTACTAGAAAACAATGTACTTTCAGCCAGCTAATGATTTTATTAAAAACATTTCTCCCCTAAGAATGACATTCAAAATACAGTGGACTGAACCTGTACTATCTATTATACATCGCTTGTTAGACTCAAAGGTAATATTATAAAATCCCTTGTTAAATTGTGAGATGTTATTAACGTAACAAAAATATAGGTGTTTATTTTTTCTCACAGCTGGACATCAATGAAGAACTGTTCACACAGTTTACCAATCATCTTATGAACCAGGCTCCTCAATATACCAAGTCAGTGAAGTTTGCAAAGATGTTGCTTACAGTTCTAACCAAATACAGCAGTATTGTAAGTAACAAATAATACAAAGGTTGCTATTAATTTAATTAACAGTTCACTAAAGTGTTGGTTCCGTCTTTAATAGGTGACTCCTGCCCACAAACACACACTGTCCAACTGCCTGATGCTCAATGAGACCTTCCTCAAAAAGTCACTTCAAGCAGCTTTGAAGAGAATAACACACTCATAAGTATATGTGTAAAATAAAGCACACTAAATAAATTCCTTTTTAACATCATTTCACCAATGAATGCTGGTCATCAATTTATAATCCATTATTTGTGATCCTTGTTGTGAAGCACGGAAAATTCCTTTATGTAATTCAGACTTTTTGTAATACCTAATGAAGGTCAATTCGGTATTGAACTGAGCCCCTGCGACATGATGGCACAGTGGTTAGTGCTTGTACTCACAGCTAGAAGGGTTCGGGTTTGATCCCCGACTGGACATGGCCTTTTTGTGCAGAGTTTGCATGTTCTCCCTGGTTCTTTGGGTCCTCTGTTTTCGAGGCCAGGATGAATGAGAATGTGTTTGGGACAATGGATTAGCCCATTTCTACAATCCGGTGTGGCCTGTTTACATGCACGAGTCCCATGTGTGATCATCAGTCAACATGCACAAACCAATTATTTGAAAAGTCATACTTGACTCTGAAACAATTGGACCACACTATTGTCCAAAATTGAAAAGCCCAAATAAAATAGAGGTGCAAATAATATTTGTTTTCATCTTACTCTTTACTCTTTTGATTTGATTTTTTTGTACTTGAGGTGTCAACAACTTTACTATATTTAAGTCACAAATGTTGAAGAATCAAGGACAAATAATATATTTGCATTGACCATATGTCAGTGCAAATATATGTTCATATGTTCATATGTTCATGTTTGCATGAGAAATACTGAGTTATTATTTTTTATTAAATATGATTTAACACAATTCATCATCAACACAAATACATAACTCATACATAAATATATTCATTTTTTGGGTACTTCTATTAAACAATAAATCATACATAATATGGAATCCCTGCTGGAACTTTCACACTAGGACTGTGCTTTTGCCTTCACTAGTATCTGTTTCTCTCCTCAATGCACACAGTTATGAAATAAGGAAAATATGTTTTGCACACCACAAAGATTGTAATAAGAATATTCGTGATTTATCCTGAAAGAGCGTGTATCTATTCCTCATGTTGTATCATATTGGACCCAATTTGTTGGAAATAATTCATGGTAAAAGAAATGGACATTTCTCAACAAATGATTAAAAAGATGAGAGAGATTTGCGCAGTTTGTTGACGTCACGCCGGCGCTCTTTATTACACGTAATTTCCGGCTGAACTTCCTTTTTCACCGTGGCCCGAGGAGAGGACAAGCCGCAAAGATGAGGTTGGATTTAAAATGATATATTTTGGGGATTTTAGTCGGTTCGGTTTTTCGTCACAGCATCTGCGATTAGGTTAAAGACTAACGTAACCATTTGCATTGAAATTCTGAACGTATATAGAGACTCCACGTTTGTGGAAGAGACTGACGCCGGTAACTTCATGGCGGGTCTCGACTCCCAGCACACTTGCTTTACAATCCGCAATCCAGCGCCATCCGTCTACACGCAGTTTCGTGCGGTCGTGGAAAGATGTCCTTTATGTGTCTACAATGTCCAATATGTCATTTATATAAAAATTTCGAGAAGAATTAAAAAAACACAAGCGCTGACACTTCGGATAAGCGAGCTAATTAATGACGAAATGTCTCTTATTGACTACTGTTAGAAATACATCGACTGTATGTCTGGGACCTGAACGTTCTTGCGATTATCATTTTAGTTTGTCATAACATGACATTTTTCATTTTTGTTGATTTCAATTAATATGCATCTTTTTAATGCACTGTACATGTGACCCTAAATCGCACAGTTGTCTGCCATTTGTCTAAACTGGGTTTTCCTTTTGTTCTTTGATAGTAAGGTATCCAGAGATACGCTATATGAAGCGGTCAAGGAGGTTCTGCAGGGCTCTCTGGCTAAGCCAAGAAAGTAAGTGCCCATGTTTGAAATTTAAGAATAACAAAGACATATTTCTAATAAGTACCTAAATGAATCTTTTGTACTATACTAGGTTCGTGGAATCAGTGGAGCTGCAGATCAGCCTGAAAAACTATGATCCTCAGAAGGACAAGCGTTTCTCCGGCACCGTCAGGTTCGACTTTTCACTGTCTCACCCAACCTTTTCCTTGCCTACACCGAGCGCTGTCCTAAAACCGAATTGGCTTTAATAGAAGAGTTCCCTTGAACAGACGGACCAGGTGCCGGTTTGGAAAAGTACTTTGGGTAGTCTGACCGAGCTGGCCCATCTGGGGCCGACGGCAGACGGACCCCTACCCTGGGTCTTAAAATATGAGGGAAGGCTTTGGGCGACTGAGCGTTGCGTTCATGTCCCCTAGCCGACCAATTTACTGAAATGTACAGTTGAAGTCATCAGGACTCCAGCCACGGTAACAGTATGGGTAAGACTTTTTCTGTTGGAAAGAACTGAGGCAGGTGGCGGAGTGTGCTGTAGTGTTACAAATATATTTGAACCATTTACAATTGAGAATCTGATATTTTCCCCAAACCCTAATCTCTGCCAACTATCTCATTGAATTCCTCGTGTAGTAGATTTTTTTTTTTAAAGGTAAGTTTTATTTGCAGGCTGAAGACTCTGCCCAGGCCGAAGTTCTCTGTGTGTGTTCTGGGAGACCAGCAGCACTGTGATGAGGCCAAAGCTGCCGACATGCCACACATGGACATTGAGGCCCTCAAGAAACTCAACAAGAACAAGAAGCTTGTGAAGAAACTCGGTATGCATCTTCTACTTGAAATTCATTGAAAAAATGTCAATGAATGTCTAACAAAAACCTTTCTGTGCAGCCAAGAAGTACGATGCCTTCCTGGCTTCAGAGTCTCTTATCAAGCAGATCCCTCGTATCCTGGGCCCTGGGCTGAACAAAGCCGGCAAGTTCCCCTCCCTGCTCACCCATAATGAAAACCTGAATACTAAAGTGGATGAGGTCAAATCCACCATCAAATTCCAGATGAAGAAGGTAAGAAAAGTGATTATTTATGTGTTTTAAGTAAAGGTGCTTTTACTTAATCAAGTACACGTTTGCAGGTGCTGTGTCTGGCTGTGGCCGTTGGACACATTAAAATGACAGAGGAAGAGCTGGTGTACAACATCCACCTTGCAGTTAACTTCCTAGTGTCGCTGCTCAAGAAGAACTGGCAGAACGTGCGCGCACTCTACATCAAGAGCACGATGGGCAAACCACAGCGTCTCTACTAAACCTGTTTTCTATCAAATAAAATGTGGACGTGCTCCAAAAAGCCTTGCTGTCTTTTGAATTATAAAGTGCACTAATATTTACTATTTTGGGTGGAGAAACACTTATGTTCTGATATGACTTCGTTTTTTTTAATACTCTAGAATAAGTATAAAGAACCATTGTATAACAGTCATTGAAAATGGATTATGCTGGAAACTACAAGTGTACAAAAGGTATTTAAAGGCCCTGTTTCTGAATATGCACTTGGCAGAACTATTTAAAAGTAGGTATTGTAGAAAATGCACCATCATACAAGCTTTTCTCTCAAGCTAGAATTATCGTAATTGCGACGTGTTTTAAGTCATCCCAGTTTCTCAAAGGGATGTCAATGGTTTTATATAGCGATATCACAGAAGTGCACCGAACATTAAGGCAAAGCAAATATGACCATGTAAAACGTATCCAAATTGGTGACTAGCGGCACGGATGTCCTTGTCAAAATATGGACATTGACCAATGAGTAAGGACTGGACCAATTTACAATGAAAGTAAATCAATTATAGTGAACTATTCAACTAAAGTGCAGCTGTTGTGGCAATTCACAAATAGAATTAGAGGATGTACCTTTAACAGAAATCAAATAAGTGACGTTAACAAATGGAGCATTTTGAAACGTATTGATTGATACTCAATTTTATTGTAAAGCACACTCTTAAAATTATGAAGACAAAAGGCTAATGTGTTCAGACTTTAAACAAAAAGTTACCATCAACATCAAAAAACTCATTTCCCTCTTTAACCACCGGAGTAGACTTAACTGTTATAGACTCAATATCCTCCTCTGACAAAACCTGTCCATCCCACCCATCGTCCTCCTCTTCCTCATCATCTTCTACATTTTCCTCTGCAGCTGTTCTTTCTGTTGAATGCTGCATCTCCTCTTGAGGCATTGCTGTTGAGCCTTTAGTGATTTCTGAAAACTGATGTTTGGTCACAGCCCTAAGAACACCAGGATCTCGCTCAGTTTGTGGTATCAAACTTTGAAGACCCATCGGAATCAACGCACTGTTTCCGCTCCCTGCAGATAGTGCTGCCCGTGTGCCTGAAGTTAGTCTTAGTTTTTCTGGCTCTACTCGGGGTCCTGGAAACGACACCTGCTGTTTGAGTTTTGCCATCACTTTCATGTCCTGCTTTGCTTGTCGTTCAGAGCTCGGTGAAAATTTGCTCCTCAGGACTCTGAGGATGGCATCATTGCTCACAGAAAAGCCCTCTGCCAGACGCTCTACGGTCCATTCCTCAGGCTGCTCTTGCTTCAAATGTCTAGAAATAAAACAAAGAGTAACAAAATGTGATTTATTAACATATGCCAAAGAACACAGTCAACTGCAAGTTAGTCCTATCTATGTGCAGGGTAAGTAAAGTAAAAAAAGAAAAACCCCATTAACTCATTCTACATCTTGCATCTCTTGTTATCATGCATTATAGTTGGGACAATAAGTTACAGGATACAGTAATTCACTAACTATATTACTTGGTTAAGTAAGTAAGTGTTTTATTGTCATTGTACAAGCGTACAATGACAACAAAATAGTGTTCAGGTGTCAGTCCTGAGCCGCGCTGCCACTGTTCGTCAACCAGACCCGCATGACCGTGGAGGATGGAGAAACTGTAGCTGCCCTCTGTCTCCTCTGATCATCTGAAACGGTGCACCGCCTCCTGGGCTTGTCCCCGTCTCAGAGCGTGGTGTCCTGCACTGGTCAGCTCCTCCTTCCTCCTCCTGCACAGCTCCCTCCGCAGTCTTTCACCATGTCCTCGTTTGTCCCTTTTTTTGTTTCCTGTAGCTCCTCTTGTGACGCCTTCTCTGTGCTGCAGGTGTGGGGGGCTCTTGGTGCCTCTTCAGTGTCTCAGAAGAGATGTTTGTAGATCTCAAATGGGTTTAGCTGATAAGCTAGCAGTTTGTTTACCTCCGTTTGTTTACCTTTGGTCACTTCTACAACTGCTTTATGTATTTTGGCTTTGAACTACAAATACTAGAAAGCCATTATGTCAAGGTTTCACTTAAAAATGGATTAGAGTGAGCATTAAGGTTTTATTTCATCATTTCATCAATCAATCAATCAATCAAATTTTATTTGTATAGCGCCCAACAACAACCAGAAGGTGCCCAGAGCGCTTTCCAGGATAAAAACAAGAATCATAGTAGACAAAAATAAATACAAAAACACATAAAAACAGCAGTCGAGTCGGTGGCTATGTATCGAAGGCTTTCCTGAAAAAATGTGTCTTCAACTGTGATTTAAAAACACTCAGCTTTCATCATTTGTTGAAGAAGTTATACACGGAAATAATGGTTTAAAGCAGGGGTGTCAAACTCATTTTGGCTTGCGGGCCAAAATTCAGCTCTCACCGCGGGCCGCATATAATAGAGAAAATGTTTCCAATAAATGAATAGTAATAAGCTGTGATTTGGTCAAAGCTCATACTTGACTGTAGCGTCATTAATAACAACAGCTTGCACTTGCACATTACAAGCCTGTGTCACAAGTTCCTCAAAGTACTACATAGTAGCCACAGCCGCCCAGGGGCAGACTGTCCATTTACCACGTGGCTATATAACGTGTTGTTTATATCCTGAGTTATTATTATGTCAGTGCCCTCTGCTGGACACGTGTGGAACTATTTCCTTTTTTTTTTAATTGAATGCCCCCTAGTGGCTAGAACTAACATTCTGGTTATTATTTAAAAAAAAGCATAACTCCGCACAGGATTGGGCTAGAGACTTACTTTTTTATTTATTTGTTTTTTTACATACTCTGGAATTTATGCTCTACATGGCAGGGCCCAGATTAAGTTATCTATGTTTGACACTCCTGGTTTAGAGGAAGGGTATTGAAGTATGTGTTATAACCAGGTTTTGGAAGGTGGGATAAACACACCATCTAAGGGACTAAGCGAGCAAATAATGTGAAGAATGCGGGAACACATACAGTACAGCATCAGGAGCAGGGCTGTCCATACTTTTGTCACCGCTGGCTGCACATTGGCTGGATGCATTAAACCGAGTTTTTAAAGGGGGGGTATTATGCAAACTCGACTTTTTCAAGCTTTACATCATGTTATTATGTCATTCCCTTATGAAAAACATAACTGAAGTGTTGCCTTGGCACATTCACGTATTTTTGAGTAATCTGTAAAAACTCTGATGGCGGCCATTTTAGGGATAGGTTTGCCTGAGTCCTCCTAGGAACGCCCCCACCTCCTGGAGACGCCTCCGAGCTTTCATCACCAGCCGAGTAACCAACCACTGCTCCTCAGCAGAACCCCCTCCCCACTGATGCCACAGACAGCGTGTGGAGGGGGCGTGTCGGAAAGAGTCAGAGGTTCTTAAGGAGACAGAGGCCTATTTCAAGACATTCACTACAGCCATTTTAAAAGAGCAATTTTATACAAGGCAGTTATTCTAATTTACTGCATTTACAGACCAACAGAAGGTTTGGTCATCATTGTAGTGTGCTATAGACTGGTGCTATGTGATTGAAAAAAGCATAATACCCCCTCTTTAAGAGAAACCATATTTTGGTCCCTCAAACAACCCCTAATCGCTCAATCATATCATAGGCCTGGATGTAGGCCCATGTATATGCACAACAGAGATGACAGGTAGAAAAATTGCAGGAAAAAAAAAACCTCTAGATCAGTGGTTCTCAAGCAGTAGTACATGTACAACTGGTGCAGCTGGTCATCAGTTCTAGACTTTATCAAAATTAGAGATGCATTCTTTGATGCACTGGTCTGTAAGTTTAACATAAGTAATCATATTTACTAAAGTCCACCTTTTGCTGAATTCCACAGACTATATCTTTAATAATGCATAAATAAAAAAAATCTGGTTTAGAGAGTGATTTTCTGGTTTACAGATGTTTTTTACCCAGTTTGATTTTTTGATTGTGGCCCATACTGTAAACCCAGTAAATCTTGTGAAACATATGAAAAACTACTCCTCTAGATCAGTGGTTCTCAACCTGGGGGTCGGGACCCCCAAGGGGATCGCGAGACAAATTTGGGGGGGGGGTCGCCAGATCATGTAGATAAAATATATATATTTTTATTGTCACATGTGTGTGGTATTTTACCAGAGTGCCATTATATGTTCGTAATTTGATGAATTTTAATGTAGCCATTTGTTTTTTTCTTCCAATTTCTCACGGTGTGACCCGGGCGGGGGTCACGAACCCCTTTAACTGTTATAATGGGGGTCGCGGCTCCAAAAGGTTGAGAACCACTGCTCTAGAAAACCAATACACCAACGATATTCCCAGTTATTTATTTCACTGCTGAATGACTGCCAACCTGATTACTTGCATAGCATCCCAGGTTAGTTTCCTCTCTGGTGGTCCTCGTGGAGTCATCTGCCTCTTTACGATGTGGTACTTCAGCGTCTTCCGTCGCTTTTCTTCTTTGCTAAAGGGGGAAACAAATTAGATCACGATACAAATCTCATTAGGAATAATTAAGACATTTCTTACTTGATCACAGTTTGGATCTTGTCCTCTACATCTTCAAATTCTCCATCATATGTGTCATCACTGTGTCTCGGAGCTCGTTGTTCTCGACGGGCCCACGGCTGGATGCTTGGTCCTTTACTGATACATCTACAGGGGGTTAAAGCGAAAGTGGCCCGGGAACATAAAGCACTGGCCCTGGTTCTGGACAGCAGCAGGGACAGCAGCTGAAGAGACGGAGCCATGAGAGTTTGGTGCTACGTCTTTTGACAAAATAAAACAATAATCAACCATGAACCCGATATTATAAACGCATTATATTACTTGATTCTTGGTCTGTGGCAGCTTCTCGTCCAAAGCAAAATATGATAATTGTTAAGTCAAACAAATGCACGCACCACAGACGTCAACATCATGAGGTCAACTTGTGAAATGTAGTCAGCAAATACAAATCAAATTGTGCTGCCCCCTAGAGGAAGGGGGTGAAACGATTTGAATCCATGAATCCTTCAACATCAGTGCAGCAACAGTATTACTGTAAGTAGCGAACTAGCAGCAATGAAGCATACATATTTTTAAACTATTGTATTATTGTGATTTTAAAAAAAAATGTCGATCTGGACAGACAGTTTCCACTGAGCCCAGGGGTGGGGCTTGGTGTTGCAAGGGTGGCACAAGGACTGTAAAATATGAATTTCTATTATTTTCCATTATTTGTATGATTTCAAGTATTTTAAAACACAGTCATTGTATATAAGACACCTCTATTTTACTATTTAAATGTTTGCACTTCCTGTTTATTTTGCTCACCCTGAGTGTTTTCTTGAGGGCTGAAGTGAAATATTCCATTGTGAGATCAATAAAGGCTTGTCTTATCTGATCTTATCTTCTTTTATCTTGGTGACACAATGTAAAGTATGAGTTATACCAAATTAACAATTTTGATGTTATTTCACAGCCACTTTAGGTCTCCTTTAATTAATTCTACCTTATGTTGAATAAAAACACGAGCTGCCAAAAGCAGCACAATTATGTACAAACTGTAACACAGCTTATTTTATGGGTTCACACATTTCTTTGTATTCATTTCCACCCAACCAAGCTTAGGTCAAGGATTGTTGAGAGGTCTTCATGTCTTGTTGGCCTTGTCTTGTCCCACTGGCTCAACACAGGTGACACTGTATGTGCCACTCATATATAACATCATCACTCCCTCTGTTTTAATGTTGGTTTTATAGTTATGAGTCCACTCTGCAGATTGCACTTGTTTGCGGGCAGGTGTACCGCCTTGACATCAGGCTGATGCAATGATGGCTCAGATAATGTATTTTTTTATTTATGTATTTTAAAATAACCAGAGGTGACGCATGGCACGATGTTTTTCAACATAAACTTGTTCAATACAGTACTGTAGCAACCAGACATACTCACACAGAGAGAACAAAAGAGGACAAAACAATAACATAGGATAAACAAAGCATAGACAAAAACATAAACAAAAAAAGAGAATAAAAGCAAAACGACAACACACAGACAATGGCAGACAGAGGGGAGGAGCGTTAAATGATATTAAGTATATACAAGTATACATTCATGACTTCTCAGCATTCCAAGATGCCAAGACCGCTATCGCGATGGGGGCTGTCAAAAGTTCCAGGCTGACAGCCATGGTGCCTGTCAATATGCAGATTAGGGCTGCAACTACCAGTCATTTTGGCACTTGATTACATCACCGGTCATTTCCACGATTGATCTTTTGCTTGGCTATGAAGTGGGCATGAAAATTGCTCCTGTGTGAATGTAGTGTGTGAGTGCTGGTTGGTAGTGATTGGAGGGGCTGTTGCCGCAGATTGACAGCCTTGCTTCCGTCAGTCTACCCCAGGGCAGCTGGGTAGCTTACCATCACAGGGTGTGGTGTGAATGAATATTGACTACAGCCATCGTAGCGCTTTGAGGAACTCGTGACACAGGCTTGACACGGTGCAATAAGCCACACATTTTTGTGTGTGCACATTTTCAACACTACAGCTATTTCCTAAATTTGATCGAATGCCTGTTCATGGTAGAATGCATTTGCAGATCTTGCCAAACTTGAGTAAAAATACAAACCCCCTCAGCCAAATATAACTCCAATACAATTAAATGTTGTCGGTCAATAAGTTAAAGGGACACTGCATAACATTTTGGACTATACTGTTGCCATTAGCGCAAAACATGCTCCCATTGACCAGCTCGACACAGTCGAATACAGGGAATAATCAAAGAATGCATTTGGATGAGGACCTAACATATTTTAATCTCAAATTCTACTGACTTTAGTCACATCTCCCTGGAGACGTACCCACTCCCGATAAAGATACAGTCATGTCTTAGGAGAGCTGAGCCGCTCACAGCAAAAACACATGTTTGTTTGTACATTTATGAGGTGCTAGTATTTCAATCCATATATATTTTTTTTAGTAAAATTCTACTCGGTGTGCCTTTAAATACTCCAAGCAACACAGGTTTGGTGAACAGCAGAGGACTGTGGCGCAAACAGAAATCTTCTTTACTTGAGTAATTACTTTTATATGTGAAAGAAGTACATTTAAAGTAACATTTTTCCGATATGAGCACATTTTACGCTAATGTAACTTCTGTAATAAGCGATCTCTTAACAATACATCGATGAGCTCCTGTGAACAAGAACAAGAATGTAACTAAATGGCGCCCCCTGGTGGACATCACTATATCCTTCATTACGCTGTCATTAGTCCTGCAGCTGCGCACACGGCACTGCGCACCTCCTCCCTGCCGCTGTTGTTTCATTTGCGCCATTTTGTCCGCTCACTTTGTTGATTGGGCTTTGGCGAGCTGCACTGGAGCCAATCAGAGGGGTACCGGACAGCACAGAGACGGTAAGGCAGACCCGATTGAAGGCATTGGTAGTTGTTGTCAGCACGGATTGGTTTGTCAGGGACCAACCAAATTACTAACTGCGCTAAATGCAAAAGTCCAAATGACGGTTTGATTCGGGACGCTGTTAAAATAACCTCTTTCCTCTCATGTCGGCGCGGCCAAGAAACACGATCTGTGTCACCCGACAAGCCGTGCTAATGTTAGCTGTTAGCCCGTATATCCACTGACAAACAAAGGATTTTCCCCATGTTTGGCACGAATACGTCACAAGAACACACTGTGCAGCACGAATCCCGTCCAAACGTGGTCCACACTAAAGCAAATTAATATTGGTGCGTTTCTGCTTTTTAAACATGTTGTGTTGTAATGTTTTTGGGGGAATTTGCCACGCTTTACAAACAGGGCAACACGCATGCTAGCCCGTGTAGCTCACACAGATATGTAACGCTCATAAGTGTAGGCTTCGACCACTAGTTAAAATGTATGTCTGTGTGTGTTATGTGGCATCAAGGAAGGTGCTGACGAACTGCGAGGCGGACGCACTGAAATGCATTAAAGGCATTACTGAAATAATTATAATTTTGTGTTCGACGCTCAATGTAACCGTGGGTCTTCCCCTTAATATCTATGGACGTAACCACGCTGTCATAGTGGTACTCCATAGTATACAGACTGTAATGTAATGCTTACTGGTGCTATGCGTTATAGATGACGATAATTCAAAGATGTACTGTGTCAAATGTACAGTGCATCATGATATAAAGATGCTTTATGTGTTTCATCAAATCACGGTACGTTTCCTGTTGAGATATTTACACCTGTCCTGTTTTGCTGACAGGTTTGGGACAGTAATCAGCCATGGAGCAGTACACCACTGCCACCACCACCACAGGGGAGCAGATATTTGTGCAGACTGCTAATGGGCAGATCCAGTCCCAGGTGAGTGCCCTGCTTACACTGAATGGCTGCGTCCGAAACCATCAAATTGTAGCCTCTAAGCACTAACACTAGCAGCTAACTCCTTAACCTTTCATTGGGTCAACTGTTAGACCTCTATGCAGTTAGTGAACTAGACCTTCAGCAGCATTTGCACAATCCGTCCATCCTTAAACAGGGGAAAGGGAAGTGACATCACCAACAGCTGTTTTTTTCTTCTTTAAAGTTATTGGTGGAGTGCAGGCCAAACAAAAGTGCATGTCGCCCCCTACTGTACAGTGTCCAACAACAACATAGTGTCCAAACAAAGACATTTAAGGAGAAAAATAAATCCAAATGATCCAAACATTTCCCTTTAGTGTTATTTTATTTCAACAGCTGTTTTGTAAAGCTACATTATGCAAATGATCCATGTGGCTTAAGTTTCTACTAAATGAAAACAAAAGCATTTAATCCGTTTCCTGAGTTTACTCTTTAACACTGACATGTGACTGAGCTGTGGGGACGACAACATGGATTTTGGCACTTTTATAAAGTTTGGCTTGTGTAGAATCTTACTTTTTAATTATTATTATTTTTATTATTACATGTGCTCCTGTCAATCAACAGTGGTTGTGCATGAATCAGTCGAGGGTGGAGGCGAGAGGGGTGGGGGGATTTGGCGCAGTGGTTTGTGGGATGGCACATAGCTCCTAATCACTGGTTAGTTAGCATCAGAGGTCCCTATGCTAAAGTGGCCATGATAGTTAGCATTAAGGCTCCTTTTCCTAACTACTTCCTAACTGACTTACCAATTCGGAAGCAACTTGCCATGGCGGACGCTGACACACATCCGGTTTGGCGTAAGAGCTCTTAGCAATCTGATGGTTTCGGAAGGAGCCAATGATTTTAGCCCATAGCCAGGGTTGCCAGGTCTCGGCAGCTGAACCCTCCCACGGAAATCTGAAAAACCGACCATAACCTGCGGACATACGGCGCGGATGGAATTTTCAGTGTTAATTTACAGAGCTCATGTGCTCAGAGGAACCGCCCCTTTCTCCCTCTCTTATTGAAAAAGCAGATCTCACAGCCTTTGATTTGAGATTCTGTTATTCAAAATAGCAGTGGCGGGCTGAGGCCTTCACACACTATTAAACTCACACACTGATGCATAAAAGATTACAAGGCGATCTTACCCTGCCCTGAGTCTAACTATCGAGACTCAGGGCAGGGCAAATAGCACCAATCTTTACATTTCATGATCACGAGTTAAAGAGAGTTAAACTAGTCAATGCCTTACAATACAGCACCTGGGCAACAACACTTGACTATAAAGTACTTGTGAAGTACAATCGTGATGCCATCGCATGCAAACTTAATTCCTCCAATCTGTGCTGTTAGAATCACATCACATGTCCGTTTTCCAGCGCTGTGTCATCAAAATTAAGTCCTTTAGTTTCAAAGCTGCTTATTCCAGAGACCGGCCGTTGTTTGTGTGGGAGAGACCCGGGTGATGCGCTTCTTTGTGGGTTGAAAGTCCGGACAAGCCCCATTTGTGGGTAACACAATGATCATGGTCTTTCTAAACAGTCCAGTTTAAAATAAACAACAGCGATTGGGATGGCAAACTTCCTCGATCACACCAAAGTTCAGCCATTCAAGGATAAAAACAAAGGTTTTATGGATTGTTGCTAGTCAAGTTCTTTCAAACACAGCTCGCTGGTTCTAATTATATGATTGATTGACAATGAGATGCGGTAACGTCACCTTGAGCCAGCTCGCGGGCCCTGGGGACATGAAACCGTGCTGTATTGGTAAATTGACATGGCAGCAGTCTGGAACCTGAAGGCCACAACAGTGAGATCTCAGCAAAGGACAAAAAAATCTGATCGTATGACAATATAAATTGACGTTAATAAGATAAACATGAGAAAATAATATTTTGAGCTATTTCAAATAATATTAGGATATATAATAAAAATAATAATAATTTGGTAAAATTATCTAAATAGCATATTTTACATTTAAAACAACATGACAGTTTTTTTTCACCTGTGGCAAGGCTTAAAAAGCCGCTCAAACCCGCGGTTTAACCAAGGTCCATGGCTAAAGGTCCTGCCATGGTTCGGTGTTGCCCAAAGTTATCCAGACCCAGAGGAGTATATTACAAAGCTGGACTAAGGGTTAGCGAGGTAAGTTCAGGGTTCATCCTGTTTTTTTGCTGTACTACAAAGCTGGTTAAGTTTCTTTCAGAGTAGGTCTCCATGGAAACATGCCCTTAGCTCTGGACCAGGTTTAGTTCCAGCTTAGATAAGAACTTTGACCAATCAGAGGAGAGAATCCTCCACTTTGTCTCCCAAACTCTGCTGCGTACGGAGGGGAGTTAAGCAGCAGAGGGGGAGGAGGAGGAAGCACCTTGAGCAACAGTCCTTTATATCAAAGCGCGCATTGATTTTATGGAGTAGCAACATCGTCTTGTAACTTAAACCTACACATGTGGCTGAACAGATTTCACATGACTTATGACTGGCTACATGAGAAAGGCTTATTTCTCGTCCACGTAATACGAGTGTTGCATTTCAGTTGTAATAAGATCGTTTACAAACGTGAACATTCTCCTTGTATAATATAGTTGTTATGAGTTAAGTGATAGATTTCAGTATTCAAATGAACTGTGTCTGTGTCTCTTACATAATTGGCCACTTGATGTTGACTCCTCCCTGTTTCACTGTCCCTGTCATGTGTAACACAAAGCGCGTTGCACATGAGTAACGCGCTTTGCATTACCACTTATCCAGAAGCAACCCAGGTTATAGAAACTAATCCAGGACATGTTCAACCAGCTTCGTAGTATAGCCTTCTGAACTAACTGTACTGAGTTTCTGAGACCGTGTTATCGTGCCTTGTCCGCAGACACAGGGCACAGTGACGGCTGTGCAGCTGCAAACAGAGGCACCTGTAGTGACGGCCTCGGGCCAGCAGGTGCAGACACTCCAGGTAGTGGTGTCAACGCCGCCCTGTGTCATCTAAGTGTTCAGTGCAGATATTGCATGTTCCACTCAGGACTGTTGTCGACACCCATCTGAGCGGCGCTAAGTTCATTCCAGCTGCATGTCATTCAGTCGTCTGAAAAGCATGTTCTGCTTAGTGTGTTGTGTTACCCTCCATGTCAGCTTCTCATTAAGTTGCTGTTAAAACCTCATTATGGTTAAACATATCTTGTTTTAAATGTTTTATACACCCAAGACTTTACAGTTTCGTAATAAACCCCCACACACAACTGCAAGCATTCACATTGCACTGACAGTTTATTTTTTTGCAAATCCATTGTATTTGAGGAAACATAATTACAAGATTGTGTTAAATTGGGAAACCGTCATTTAACTAGTTGATACACAAATATGGATTAGAGAGATTCATACACAATGTTGTTGCTCAATCTTCTCATTGTCTCTCCTCATTCTCTATTCTGTAATTTGTTTTATTAACTGCATGCGAAATTTTAATGTTAATCCAATTTGTTTTAACTAAAATTAAGCATACAATACTTAAATGAGCTTTCTCTGAACAGTTTGATTTGTAATGATTTATACATATCCATATAGTTCCTATTTGCTATTTTTTAACAATTGTGTCCCCTTTAATAATCAAGAAGCTTTGTGAAAGCTTTTTTTTTTCTATCCCAGGAGTGATTCTTAAATTTGTCAAGTCAAACAAGCCGCTTACATTCACGAATGGCTTTAAACTCTCAGGAGTAACAGCGGTTGTTCTGTGCAGGTGCAGGGGCAGCCTTTAATGGTCCAAGTGAGTGGGGGGCAGCTCATCACTTCGTCGGGGCAGCCCATCATGGTCCAGGCCATGTCTGGAGGACAGGGTCAGACCATAATGCAGGTTCCTGTATCTGGAGCTCAGGGACTACAGCAGGTAAGACGGCTGGAATCACACTAGATAACGCTGATAAATTTAGATGAAAGAAAGGTGTGTGAATTGTCTTGATATTTTTTTATTGTTTGATTTAAGACCAAATGAAGTAGTAAAATGTGCTTAAAAATACAACAACAACAAATATTTTAGTGATACTATATCCAACTCTCAATATTCAAATCACTTTCCTAAACTGTTAAAGATCCAGCTTGTCCAGCCGGGACAGATCCAGTTACAGGGCGGTCAGACACTCCAACTTCAGGGCCAGCAGGGCCAGCCTCAGCAAATCATTATTCAGCAACCCCAGGCTGCCATTACTGCGGGACAGAACCAGGTACAATGGATTTAATGTGTTTGTGTAATGTGTTCACTACAAGAAAATAGACTTGTGGTCTGAGTCATACCTGCTTTGACATGAGTGGTCTCTTGCATATTATTACAGGGGCAGCAGATCAGTGTTCAGGGTCAGCAAGTAGCTCAGACAGCTGATGGGCAGACGATTGTATACCAACCCGTCAACACTGATGGCACTGTCCTTCCACAAGGTAAGATGTTTCTGTGGTGAAGAACTATAATCTGGACTTTACTTATGAGTTGATGTGTTTGTGTGCGTGCAGGAATGATCACCATTCCTGCTGCCAGTTTGGCAGGAGCTCAGATTGTTCAAGCAGGTGGCGGCAACACCAATACCACAAACAGTGGCCAAGGCACTGTGACCGTCACCCTGCCTGTCTCCGGCAACATGGTCAATGCAGGTGGAATGGTGATGGTAAGGCCCGGCACAGAGGTACTCAACATCATTTTTCATTTTCATTACCAGCTCACATGTTTGTGGGTGATGTGGTGGGGTCACACAAATTATTCTCTTACCAATTTCACACTTCATTGGGATGGAATGATTGTAGAAGAGGAACAACTGCGTCTTTGCACGCAACAACTAACTTGCTTCCATATGAGCTTTTCCATCCTAGCCTGTTGGTTTATTTTCATCAAGTTCATTCTCTAACTTTACAAATCCGCCACGTCCGTGGCGCTTGTGCCTCACTGCAACGACCTCACAGGTTCGATTCACGGTACATGCACGGCCTTTCTCTGTAGAGTTTGCATGTTCTCCCAGTGTCAGTGTGGGTCTAATCCGGCTGCTCTGGTTTCCCCTACCACTAAAAAAAATTACAATAGGATTCCCTCTGGGGCCAGAACTTACTGAAAAAGAGATTCTTAATGCCAGTGAGACTTTTCCTGGTTAAATAAATATCATGTTATTTTTTTCCACTCATGCTGTCAAAAGTACAAAAATCTTACATGAATGCACTTTTCTATTCTCGTGGCCATATTCACAGTATATTGAGCAGCCTGCGCCTTTTGTTTCTCTAAGATGGTTCCAGGAGGTGGCGGTGTTCCCACCATGCAGCGGATTCCTCTGCCTGGGGCGGAGATGTTGGAGGAGGAACCGCTGTATGTCAACGCAAAACAGTACCATCGTATCCTGAAGCGCAGGCAGGCACGTGCAAAGCTGGAGGCAGAGGGCAAAATCCCCAAAGAGAGAAGGGTAAAGCTTTTTTGTCAATCCTGAAATTGCAGTAACAGTTAAGCCAAAATGTTCCTGTCATGTTAAATGTGTAATAACAACACTTGATTAGTAGTAAGTAGTTGTTTTGTTACTTTTTCTTAGAAATATCTTCACGAATCTCGACACCGTCATGCTATGCAGCGCAAGCGCGGAGATGGCGGACGATTTTTTTCACCAAAAGAAAAAGAAGAGCTTGGACTATCACCGGTTGGAAAGAAGTTATTCATGTAGTTTGTGTATTGCATATTTTGTATGCTGTGCACTCATTGATTTTCCTCCATAATTCTAGGACGTGAGCGATGAGACGGTCGCTCAGATGATCAGAGTATCGTAGCGCTAACATGGACATCTCCACTTCTGTTTGAACGTCTTGCCTGAGATTCCTCATCCCAGCCGAGCCTTCTGCTGTGTTCCTGTACCCCGACATCATAGTCTCATCTGATTTGACCCTCTTTGATCCTGTTCTGGGCTTCCACACAAGCTGGACAACTAAAACATAGAACTGCTCTTTTAAATTTACATGGAAGAAGCTTCCACACTAAATCTAAACTGGCTGGGAACGTATGGTCTTTCTTTTCTTTTGAGTTTTATTTGGACAGAAGAGATAAACGCCATCTTCTGACAAATCTGCAAAAGGACAGTTCGTCACTCTCAGATTTGCCTCAGTTGTGGTAAGTGGTGCAGCCTTTTGAAGTGTGTTTTATATATTTGTTTTGTGTGGGTACTCTGCATTATTGCTTCATCCCAATTTTGTATGACGAACTTTAAGTGTAAATTGCACAGGAATTATTTCTCCAAGTATGTTTTCAATGGGTACATTTTATACTAACTTGTAGATAGACTTTATGTTAATAGTGAAAAAAAAAGACATGACTCACCCAATGCATACGTGTGTACTTGCAGATTAAGTAGTCAGTCCACATATGTTTTTCTTTTTTGTATTCTAATTGTAATTGCATATTTTTTTTTATATATATATATAATTACATAAGGCTGGATATTCCATTAATGGATTAAATTTTATCAAGTGACCTTTTGTGATTGTTTAATCATGTTCACTGTGGCTTTTGGAGGTCAAAAGTGCACTGCACAAAGTAAAGAGATTCTCAAAGCCCTCAGTTTTTACTTTTTAAAAAAAAATCTTTTCTTGATTTCTTCATAGATAAGTTGCAATAAAGGGGTGTTGTTTAGGATGACCAACTGCCACTCTTTTGGTTGTGCTTCAGAGCCATTTAGGTGTCTATTAAATTATGTCCCTTTTTTAATATATATAAATATCTCGAAGAAGTGTTCTAATACTTGTAAGAAAAGTTAAATATTTGGCCCCTAATTGGGTTGGAATATGTTGTCTTATTCACTATCAGCTGTCTGTGTTGAAGTATGAAATGTTTTGGAGGATTAACTTAAAATTAAATGACTTTTCAGCCATAACACAGCATTTATCTAATAGATTCTGTATGTGAATGAGCTCTGCTTTCTACAGTCAGCCTTTCTACAACTTTGGTTTACTTATTTGTCTATAGGGATACACGAATACCTATAACCTACATCCTACAGTTTTGAGTAAAAGCTATATAACGTTACTTGTATCCTTTTCGAAAGAATCATCATGACATTTGGTTTTTACCTTGTCCAGACGGGTTGTCCAACCACTGCGACTGTCAGCCAATCAAATTGAAGAAGGCGGGGCTTGTTTGCAACCTTGAATGTTCTTATGGTTTCCCCCTCCCCGCGTCCATGGAAGACAATTAGCTTATTTGATTAATTAAGGCTTTATGACACACTGATATCTACGTTTTTAATATACTTCCAAGCTGCTTATATCGCTACTATTCAAGCAGAGGGAGAAAGGCACAGTGACGGGGTCATATTGAAATTCTAGATAGGACGCTGGCATGGTAATCCAATAGGACCAGCGTGCGGCTCTGTCGGCCATATTGTAGTTGTCCATTCGGCTCAAGTGTACATAAGAAAAAAAAAACGGATCAATCAATGGTTGCGTCTATGTATTGACATGCCATTGCCAACATAAATAATTCTGTATTAAACTGAAATCAGTGCTGCTGTGATGATGTCCTGAGAAAAGCAGATGTGTTATTAAAGCTCAAAAGATATATAGATTTATGTAGATATCTGTGTATATATATAAAATACAGTCGGTGCACGTGTGTGTATGTATATGTATGTATGTGTATGTATATGTGTGTACGTGTATGCATATGTGTGTATGCGTATGTGTATATGTATATAGATAAGTATAATGTTAAACCTAAACTAAACAGACCTAAACAGACACTGACACTGTATGATGGCCGCCATAATTGCCATGGCAGCGGTTGCTACGTCCCAACGGGATTCTTCCTGTGGAGAAGGAGCTAACGGACCCCGCCTCCACGTCACTCGCCTGCCTGCCCACTTGTTCAGGTGACAGCCCCCAGCCCAACGCCCCCTCCTGCCGCTCCGAGATGCTGCTATCTGCGGATGACAGCCGAAACAAGTGTCTGTAGCTACTTCTTTTCCACACAGGAGCACCGATCGAAGTGGATGTGTTTTCCATTATTTTAATGTCTTGGTGGCGGTAGTGCTGGGAGTTTTTAACGGACGAGCCACTTCCTAACGGTAGCTTAACGTATCTCCAGACCGGCTTCTTTCCAGTGAGCAACAAACTAAGCGCATGCGATGACCGACTCGGAGTTGGACGCGAAAACGGAGGTCAAACAAGGCACAAAATATGTCAAAGAGACCGAAAACGTAGCGGAGAAATACTCAGCGCTGACTGTGAGCAAGAATAGCAGCGACGTGAACATGAACGTTGGGGAAGTGTCCTCGGCCGCGTTCTCCGCAGTGCCTTCCATGAAATCAGTCAAGAAGGTAAGAAACCTGATCTTCGCCATCACTCACTGTTGTCACCTGGCAAAAGGCTGCACAGACAGACGGGCTGCCTGCTCCAGACATGCACGTGAGCGGGGAGCAGTTTATGCACAGAAATGTACTGCCTCGTGCATATAACGGTTTTAAACGTTTTAATCAACATAGCGTTCGGCGAGTCCAGACCTCACTTTGTCATTCACAACTCCAACAGCGGACAACAAAACGGCTCTTCAATACGAAACAGTTACTATTCAAATCTCCTTACGCAACAAGGTAGATCTGTTTCCCCCCTGTGTGATATTAATGGCATAAATCAGTTCGCGGCCATCAGTTGAGCAGTGTGATGCTGCAATGCTGTAATCCAGTCGGTTACTGCGTGTCACAGCTATCCCACTTGGATCACTCAGCCCGAGCTGCAACGTGACAGCTAATCTTTAAAGTCAACTGAACAATTTGAAATGTTGCAGTCATTCAGGTCTCAGGCCCTCATCATAATATTTTTAAGAGTCGTAAATAGAAATCTATTTGAATCTGCTTTTATGTAGCCTCTTTGATGAATTTAACAATACACCATGGGAACAACTGTGTTAAGAGGAAATCCTAACAAAGCCCAGCATCCAACTTCTTGAATGACTTGGATGTAGAGTCATGACTGTTTTGAGTTGTCTTCATGTATTGAACAAGTTGTCACTGATGTATGTTCAAGTTGCTTGAATACAATGGTCTGTGAGACACATTTAAGGCTGACTTGGTTTGGGAAACCAATGCTGAACTGAGGGGGCTACTTTTTTATATTTATTGCAATGCTGTATTGTTTCATATTTAACCATTTTATATAATACTTGAAGTTCAAGTTCAAATAATCTGTTTTTCTTTGGTTTTATTCATTTCAGTATATTTTCACAGAAAAGTTTACAGAGATGAGAAGAAGGTTTTTAGGAGTAAGCCATTATTTTTTTTAGCAGTGGGGCTCACGGCACTTGAAATATTACCCGGACTCCCCATCAGACAGGACAATATCGTCTGGACTCAGCCGCCCCAGGGAGCCCGATAGAAAACATATTGGATTGTCGGAATGTGGACAACGCTTATGAAAACAAAGCTGTGTGTTATGAATAAATATGAGAGGCTGGTGTCAAACGGAGCCACCTGCCTGTGTGAAAAACGTCAATAATGTGAATAGAGCTCTCAGCCCGAATGCTCATTTTCATTCTCAATTTGAGACAATTTAAGTATGTGTATAATAAAGGAACTAGAGCATGTCTATGAAGGACCAGGTAAAAAAAAACAGGTTAAACAAGAGCAATACCAGGACCAATGTAATCTTAAATCCTGGGACTGATCTTGGCTCAAGGAGTCTACCACTGTACCCTTTTTCTTCTTTTTTTCAGCCCTTGACCTGTAAAAGACTCCTGACTACTTGAAGAAACCTGTTTTTGCACTGGCCGTTATATCTGACTGTAGCACAGACTTTGAACCACCAGTGTGTGTCATGAAATGACAAACAAATAAACAATCAAGTGGGATTATTTTCAAATGCAACTCAATGTGTGTTGGTGAGTAAAGCCCTGCTCCTCCCTCACTGCTCCAATCCATCTCTAGTGGTTACACAATACGCCCCCTGGGAATGGGACTCACTGGCTGCAATATTCATGCATCATTGTTTTATCTGTTCCCTGTGGACTGCCTCAGCTTTTATACCTTCTCACATCTTATCTGTCACATTACGGACACAAGCTGCCGCCTACTGCACATCAAGGTCAAACGGCCAAATTCGCACCTGATTTGTTTGTAGCGTGGTCAGAAAACATGTAGGCATCCAACCACAAATAATGTCAGTGAGTCATCTGCCCTCGCTGCATACAGTTCAGCAAATGCTGAGAGCTGTTGTCTCAGATGTGCTGTTCCTCCCTTTGACTTAACCACTAGATGGTGTCTTAAACTATTGCACCAGCAAATCACCTGCTGTGTTTACTCTTTAGCCACTGGCCAAAAGAAAGAACTTGAAAAGCATAAAACTATTTCTGTATGTCTATTTTGATTATGGCGCAATTACAAGTACTTATCTGTTGTATTTTCTTTTGCCTTTTGTGAAGCATCTTTGAGTAAATACATTCCTATTTTGATATTTTGTACTTTAAATTATCATACAAAAAATATTCTTAAACAAACATAATTTCAATGGAATTTTAATATTCACGTATGTGATAAAAAGGAATTTCCGTCAGTTTCACCTTTTTACTGTAAATCTGAACATTTCCTGGTATTCCCTGCTAAGTGCTGGGATTGGCTACCCTTAGGGGTAAATGTACCCCAGTTGGAATATACTGCACTGCGGTCAATACAATGTAATAATAATAATCATAATCATAATCATAATAATAAAACTCTTTTTAAATGAGGATTGTGTGCCCCAGTGTCAGACTAACATTTGGAAAAGTCACTATAAGATGAGAAATACAACACATCCATACGGACCAGTTACAGCATTTTACAGCTAGCTCCGCCTCTGTGAGTTTAGCAGTAAGTGTTTTTTTTTGTTTTTTTTTCGTTTAAAATGAATCAAATGGTCAAGGTCAAATCATTGTCGGGAGGGATTAGCCAGCAATATGTTTTCCACAACAACAACATTTTCTGTCGTTGCTCCTTTCAAGAACTGAAGCAACCGCAAAGCAAGGCCTTAAACTGTATAGAAATAACCACCACATATATAAATCCTTGTTGACTGACCTCTTAATGTTTTTTAAGCTAATGTTGCCTCATGTGAGCCCTTCTGTTGGTGGGTGGCGGTTTTAGCAGGGCTTAAGTCTGTGACCTGGCCTGCTGTCTAGGAGAGAAAGTGTATTTTTAGGATAGCATGGGTCACTTATTGATGCCACACACTAGGCTAATGGAAACAGGCTTTTAACTCACTCATCAATCCTCTTTCATTCAGAAGTCTAAATGTGGAATTAGCTTGAAAGAGAGTGTTGCTGCCTATGTTTAATGTAATTATTACTACACATTGTTTAGTGTTAAATGTTAAAACACAGTCACTATGTCCTACCTTTGCATCTGCTCCTCAAGGGAAAAGAATGTAGCACTGAATGCACAGAGATCCCTGCTCTCTCTCCTCACACAGGTTGACCATTCACAAATCGTTAGAATAGGTGGGAAGTGGGAACCTCCCCCTGCGCTGCCTGGGAGTGCTCTGGGCTAATAGCATCAGGGACACCTAGTACATCACACAGAGGACACAGGGGATCAGGAGGAGCTGGAGAGGCAGGCAGCCATGGCACACAAGCTCGGGCGAGAGAGGGTGAGTGGCCTCGAACACTGGGACGCTCTTTCAAGATCCAGCAGGTCACACTTTACAGATGTGCCACACAACACTTAGCCATGTCAGCCGGTCTTTGGGTGTCCCTCAACTTCAGAAGCGACACAATCAGCGTAGACTCAGAAATTAAACCTTGGGAACTAGACACTCCGAGATGCTCCACTAAACTGACAATGAAGGCTAGGTGCAAAAAGGCAACACTGTCTTGAGTAACAGCGTAATTCATCATTAATCAGATTAACCTCATGCTTCTTGCAGCTCTGAACGGAGTGATCCTTTGTCCTTGCTGCAGCCTGTATGCAAACTTTCAATGCTAGAGTTGGGGAAGGAAACTCCACTGATGCAAGAGCCAAACTTAAAAGTGCTATTTTGCAAGTCCCTGATAGAGCACAGTCCGAACTGAGAAACACCCTTCAATGCTCAGAAGAGCCTCTAGTTTAGTCTCAAGCTTAGGTTATTTTTCTTTTCTTTTTTTCTTCAAATTTGAACGTTAGACTTTAGTTATTTAGTTTTATTTTACCTTAAATGTTTATTCTTATTAGGCTGGTGAATTCACTTGTGTTTCATTTACTCTCGCGTACCTCCTATGAGCTTGCGTGCTCCTGCTATATCCATGTGTTGTGTAAACTCAGCTGTCCTGTTCTTTAGTTTGGACTCCAAACACAATCTATGGGCATCTCAAATATGACACCAGTGTCATTTCAGTGATAAAAAGTTTCTATTGCAAGACAGACTGTCAGCTATGCCATATCTTTGTATGATCTCATGTGTACAAAATATGAAATTGTTGTCTTTACAGATGGAGATCAGATTGATTTTCTTTGGAGCCTTGCAGTTCTATCTTCTGCGTCATGGTCTGATTTCTTTACTGTAGCCCCCTTTCACAGACCATAGTTCTGGTGCTTGTCTGCCTTGTGCATCTGACGGTCTTTGATCCTGATGCTTTTGAGCTTGACATGATGCAGCTCCAGACAAGTGAAGCCTCTATACTCGAACAAAGCCCAAATCAAAGGTGTCTAAAAATAAGCTTTAACCACCTCTGGTTCAGGTGGTGCAATCGTACAATACGGTTCTGATCTTTCCCAGGTCTAAAGCTATATCCAAAGGCAATAATCTTATGCTATTAAACATGTCTTGTCTGCATCCCTTGTAGATACAATTTGTAAACGCAGAGGACAAACAAGAATTCAGCAAGTTCCCAACCAAAGCCGGACGACGCTCACTTTCTCGATCTATCTCTCAGTCTTCCACAGACAGCTACAGCTCAGGTATAACAGCCCTCCACTGAATACAACTATTCAACTTGGATATATGGTTATTTAATACAACTTGCTGGTTCAGAAAAGGGGCTGGCCAATATATCGGGCCGATATTTGGGGATTTTACAATATCGGCTATCGGCTGCACTCCCTGCTGTCTCAGTTCAACACTGACACTGACCAAAAATATCAGCGGTGCAAATTCGGCCAATCAAAATCCCCAATAATCGGCATCGGCCTCTAATTAGATTGAAAACTTTACTATAATTATCCATGTTTAACTATAGGCTACTAGACTAGACTACTAGAGATAATAAAAAAATTACATCAAATTGAATTACTTAAAATATCGGCCAATAGATCGACTTTCGGCCATTCCAACCCCCTTCATATCAATATCGGTATCGTATCGGTATCGGACCCCTAAAATCCATACCGGTCTGACCCTAGTTCAGATCATACAATGATCATGCCGGCTTCAGTGTTATGCGTTTGTGCAAATTCTTCCCGATAGTGACCTTTTGTCCTCTCTTTTTCATTCTAGCTGCATCTTACACAGACAGCTCTGATGATGAAACCTCCCCCAGGGACAAAACACAGGTCAACAGCCGGGGCAGCAAAGATTTCTGTGTGAAAAACATCAAGCAGGCTGAGTTTGGTCGGCGGGAAATTGAAATAGCTGAGCAAGGTAATCCGAGTTCCGTTGTCTAATTGAAATGCTGTGAGTGTTTTATGTATTGTTGTCTTCGCAGGTAGAGAGAGGCAAACATGTTTAAAAATGGCAAATACATGTTAAACAGCTCGCAGGGCTGTCTTTTGTGACTTGTTTCACTGCACTCACTCTTCCGTTTATTTGAGTTGAGTGGACAAAGTCAGGCTGTATCAGTTTGTTCTGAAACATGATCTATTTCTATCTTCTGTAACCACTTCCTCTCACAGTAGCTGAGCCTTATGGTGTTTTCTCCTTGGGCTGTGTGCTGCTCCATCTTGTGTGCTCTTGTGTTGCACCTCTGGCCCTCTGTCTGTTTACATTGCTGTGAGTGGGAAGGAGGCGTGAGTGCCTGACAAGTGTTCTGGCTCAAGCCCGAGAGGAAAGCTGTTAATGGCATTGTTTTTGATGATTGTGTGTTTTACTGACATTTGGTGATGAGGATGATGAGCAAGCATTATCTTCAAAGCCTAACTCCGTCCATGTTTGCCTCCACAGACATGTCTGCCCTCATCTCTCTGCGGAAGAGAGCCCAAGGGGAAAAGCCTTTAGCGGGGGCCAAGATTGTAGGCTGTACACATATCACTGCTCAGACTGCAGTAGGTTAAATCTATGTACAGTCCTATGGCTTTAGCCCACGGCTGTTTGCACAACTGAAACTGAATCTTCTCTCATAGGTTCTGATAGAGACTCTGGTGGCTTTGGGAGCTCAGTGTCGCTGGACAGCCTGCAACATCTACTCTACTCAGAATGAGGTCGCTGCTGCTCTGGCTGAGACAGGTACAATGTTTCACACGTAAACACATGTACATATTATCTACATGGATATACTAACATGCTTAAAATGTACTACTGTCTCCCACAGGAGTACCTGTGTTTGCCTGGAAGGGTGAGTCAGAGGACGACTTTTGGTGGTGCATCGACCGCTGTGTTAACGGCGATGGCTGGCTGGCTAATATGGTATCAACTTGTCATTCCCTCCATAACAAGTATTTTTTAAATGTTGTATACTATTTATTAGTAGTGATTTCTGCCGTGTCTTCTTTAGATTTTGGATGATGGCGGTGACCTTACACATTGGGTTTATAAGAAGTACCCCAGCACGTTCAAGAAGGTCCGAGGCATCGTTGAGGAGAGTGTCACCGGAGTGCACAGGTGCCAACATGTTTCAGTCACTTCTGATATTCTGCTCTCTGTCATTTAAAAGGAGCCAAGTTCAAGCTTTTGAATACTTATTCACAGTATTGGGAAAATTACTTAAACATTTTATTTATGTGTAATATATTCTTTATTAGTGATTACAGCTCTAAAAATGTTATATGTTATGTTATGTTATATTACATTTTACTGTTTCACTGTTTTACTTTTGAGTTACTTTTGGCAAAAATATAAACTGAACATAGTAATAGCGCCACAGAGCATAAGTGCAGTCAAAGATTTCCTTTTCCTTCACTTTCCACATTCTCGTGTGTTTTGTTTTGAGGACATTAACTACAGACTGCGATGTTATACACCAGTTTCTAACTGGATCTGGCATGCTGCATTTTTTGCGGGGGGAGTTTGGCATATTGTTGTTCATGAATTTAAATGCTCTTTTAACTCAAGTTACTTGAAATGTAATGACTAATATATTCCCTTATTTTGTGTAATATGTTCTTTTCCTTAGTTACTGAAAAAAGTTATATATTTGTGTAATGCGTTACTTTTGCCAGTATTCATGAACACTGCTTATTCATGAATACTGGCATTTGACTTAATAAGTCGTTAAGCTGTTCTTGTAACAGAGAATAAGCTCCTGAGGTATTTCTCCATGTCTACTACTTCACTGCAGTATTATTTTGTTGAGTGGATGAACCATGTTTCCACAAAAAATGTTCTTAATGCAAACTGCGTTAGGTCTGAGTCATTTTGGTATGAGCACACTGTAAAGAGGAAATGTCTCCTATTCGTGCTGCATGACTTGTTGCAGCAGCTCTTCATGCTTCCTCAGAGGAATCAATTGGCTTAAAAGCAGTTAAAAGCACAAACTCACTCACTATGTTTGTGTGTATGGGTTTGCATTCATGCTTTTCCCTTGTGTCCAATCAGATTGTACCAGTTATCTAAAGCTGGAAAACTGTGTGTTCCTGCGATGAATGTGAATGACTCAGTGACCAAACAGAAGTTCGACAACCTCTACTGCTGCCGTGAATCCATATTGGATGGGTATGAATGAGCTACATTTGGGTTTGCTACAATCGTTAAATAGACACAAAGATAATGCTGTATTCTTCTCTTTAGCCTCAAGAGGACCACAGATATAATGTTTGGAGGCAAACAAGTGGTGGTGTGTGGTTATGGAGAGGTGAGCCATCTTGAAAATAATTTGATTCACTTTACTTTTAATAAGACTCAGTTATAACCGCCCACCTGCTGTATTCAGGTTGGTAAAGGCTGCTGCACTGCTCTGAAGGCTCTTGGAGCCATTGTGTGCATCACAGAGATAGACCCAATCTGTGCCCTGCAGGCATGGTGAGACACTTTGTTTTGGGCTTCCTGGATAAACGAGACATAAAGTCAATATAACTTTGTGATATGTGTCCTCAAACAGCATGGACGGTTTTCGAGTGGTGAAACTGAGTGAGGTCATCCGGCAAATGGATGTGGTGATCACCTGCACTGGTACTAAAGCATTAATAAATGCTTTATATATGGTACATTGCTATTCTCCCAGTGACAGAGATTTGTTTTTTTACTTTGTCTGTTTAAATTAGGTAACAAAAATGTTGTCAGCCGAGAGCAGCTTGACAGAATGAAAAATGGCTGCATTGTCTGTAACATGGGACACTCAAACACTGAAATTGATGTGGTAAGTAATAAATCAATGGCATATTGTTGTCTAGAGTCTAATGATAATAATATAATAATAATAGTAATGGCTTATACATGTCTTGCGCTTAACAGATTTCGCAAAGCGCTGAAACTAACCTTCACCTGGAGCATGTTCCATTGTGTGCCATTTAACCATGTTGAGCTTAGTTTTTAGCGGTATCGTTTTGTTTGGCCTGTGGGCTTGTGCTGGTCTGTTTTTCATACAAACACTTACAGAGACAGGGCAGTGTGTTATGTCTGTCTGGGAATTTCACATTTGATTGACTTCAGGAATGACCCGTGACTGCTTTGTTCTTAGGCCAGTCTGCGCAGCCCAGAGCTCACCTGGGAAAGAGTCCGCTCTCAAGTGGACCACATCATCTGGCCCGACGGAAAGCGGGTCGTCCTTTTAGCTGAGGTATGTTCTTTGAAACCACTGTTCACCCCAGGCTTGCAAAACGGATGAAACCAGAAGAGTCTGACCACGTATAGTCATCAACACAAATGTTTATGGTATTGTAATTTGTTTGTGTAATTCTGTTTGTGCCTGTGTGCATGTTCTGTAGATTATATACATGTGAAATGTTTGTGTCCTTTGCCAGGGTCGCCTCCTAAATCTGAGCTGCTCCACAGTGCCTACCTTTGTTCTGTCCATCACGGCAACCACTCAGGTTATATAGTAACGCTCACTAGTGGGCACTTCACCCTAACACCTTTTTAGTCATCATATTAGTCATCATATTCATTTTCCATCTCCTGTCTGTGTAGGCCCTGGCTCTGATCGAGCTCTTCAATGCCCCAGAGGGACGTTATAAGCAGGACGTTTATCTGCTGCCAAAGAAAATGGGTATGAACGTTTTCTGTGTGTTGTGAAACGAAAATACATGTTACATGTTTTCACCCAATACTGTTGTTTGTCACCACCTTGTGGCAGAACCGTACACTAACATAATGCATATTACAACCTTTAGATTAGAGGGTGGATTAGCAACTGCTGATTTATATTTTGTCCTACTTTGATTTATTCATTTTTTTGCTTCCTTTATAAGTTTTCTATTCATTGTACATATAGTAGAGGCAACAGAGCGTTTGCCATGGAATTCTCCCCTCTATACATCAGAATGGCTACTTGAAAACACAAGTTTTTGCACTGGCTGAGTAGGACAATGCTTTATATTCTGTTTTTGTGTTTTGTATTGAGTGTAGACTGTTTTCTTTCTATTTTAGCTTCTATAAACATGACAGCACTTTGAGGCAGTGCCTACTGTTTATTTTTTATCTTATTTATTGTAAGGTTTGGGGCATATTTACAAAGGTAAAGGTAAAGAGACAGGTGAAATCGGTCAAGTTTGTGCACCTATTTATTTTGTATTATATGTTGTAGACTTTTGTTTATAATTTTGGATCCATACGTGATGGAGACTTGCGGATTTTTGTTTTGAAATCTACTGATTTTTGTCTTTCAGACAAGCTCCCTGAAGTACTTACTAAACATGAATGTCACAGTGTCATACACAGTGCCCCCTGCTGTCACAGTTCAACACTGACACATTTAGAAGCATCATACACAGGATTAATTATTTACAAAATATAGTATTATTGTATTTGAAGTTGTTGACCAAACAATACAAATATTATCTGAACGAGAGGTGACTGTGCAGTACCTAAGACACACACTAGTTAGTAAATAGGTGCTATCAGTTGAAGGAACAGAGATTTGGGACAGATATTAAAGACTGTACCACATTCAAAGTATTTATAAAGAGGCTAAGGAGGAACCTGACATGTCACCACCGATGACTGTTCTTACCATTAAGACTCAGCCAGATGTCTCGAGTGTTGAACTGTGTGGATGATCTTTGTTTTTGAGTTAGTCATTATTGTTGTTTACTGTCTTTATATTTTGTTGATCTTGATCATTATTCCCATTTTCATGAATATGCATTGTCGCTTTAAGTTGAATTAACTGTAAAACATATTATTATCATCACTTTCATAATATTGTTAAGTTTGTGAACTTGCTTTTCCCTCAGATGAGTATGTTGCCAGCCTGCACTTACCAAACTTTGACGCCCACCTCACAGAGCTGAGTGACGAACAGGCCAAGTACATGGGCCTCAACAAGAATGGCCCCTTCAAGCCCAACTACTACAGGTACATACGACTGAATATGGTTTTATACTGAGTAACCATTTATTAACTATGGCCTTCTCTTTTCCCACAGATATTAGTGAAATATGTACCAATGACTCTTAGAAGCCCTGATAAACAGAGACATACAGTATATTTTAGTTTTAAACTGCAACAAAAAGAAAGATTATTTTACATATAATATTGAATGTAACTTATTAACAGCAGTTTAGATGTTAAATATGACAATATTTTAAAGATATAGAAGATATACAATACATGCTGTAATCAATTTGACATGTTCTGTTACATGTACAGCATGCTCTCATATGTTTGTTCTTAGTTGTTTCCCACTTTTCTTTGTTTGTTACTTTTGACACAGTGCCAAAGCAACACCTAAAAAAAGCAAAGCAAAACATTCTTGAATTGTGTTACTGGACACAGGCTCTTTTATCTTTTTGTTTTGTATAATTTCTTTGAGTGGTATTGACATACAGGCCTTAAAAGGTAATATCCCTTTTGCCTTTGAGCTCACAAAGTTCTCTTCTCATATTTTTAACCATGAAAATAGCGCGTCTTAGTTTAAATCCATAAACTGGCCTTTTCTGTTCTGCATTGATGTTTAGCATGAATTATTAAAATACATTTTAAAAACCGCATGTTTAGATACGTGTTGTATACAGCTGCGTATTATATGAAATTGGCACATACCTAACCTGGATATTACCTTTCAGGCCTTAGTATGAATGTGCCTTTTACGTTAATGATCAGCATTGACCTTAACACATTCCTTATATATATCACACTCCAATGTCTTCCTCCTATTCTCTAAAGTAATATAACTATATACATTTAAATAGATTGTTTTGTTCACCATAAGATTGTCAACGTCTTACTTTATGATTGAAAATATTTTATGTGATTGCAATGCAAGTGTGTTAAATTAAATCTGCAATAAAACTTTTACCAATGAATAAGATGCAATGTGGTTATAAAAGTCCAAAATATTACAAACGTTTTTAACTCAAAGAAGAAAGCACAGATAGTACTTTTATGCTGCACTTTCGAGTTAATTGTCGAATGATGCAGTACATTAGGTTTAAAGGCCCTGATTTTCCTCTAGTTGTGAAATGAAATGAAATGTGTTTTGTCCTTCAGTATATTGTAAAAGCAGACATTTGTGGAAAAAACGACTTTCTTTCTACATAAAATTATAATGCCTTTTTGTTAACCGTGAAAGTGTTTACACTACTTGTTGTGATGTGACTTCTCAGAGATCAGTCAAGTTCTGGGACTACTGAGGCCCCCAGCAAGACACTGATATTTAAGTGGATATAAATTTTACTTTTTTCAGCTTTTTAACTACGTGGTAACGTTCCCCATCAGAAACGTACCAGGGGAGCTGTTTCGCTTCGATCACACAGGTTTGAGTGCTCGTGTTAGCTTTAATCGTTTAGTACAGGGTGTTTCCTGGACAAAATCTGTAGGTGTCCTGATTTTTGCTGTCCATGGGCCATGACTGGACCTGATCAGAGCTGTTCAGTACTTGATCTGAGTTTGTTTTGGTGCCGTAGATTTGTGGGCAAGCTTAATGGAGGCTTGCATATTGTTTTTAGCATAATTATCTATCTGTCTATGAAATTATCTTTCAGTTTTTCAAACACACAAGAACACAAACAGTTTTTCATACGCCACTGACAATTTAGACTTTCTTTCCACAGTTCAGTTGTTGCTGGCATCAGTTTCATAGTGTGAAGACTTAAAGTGATAGTCCGGAAGTCTAAATGTTTTACAGATTTTATAAAATGTGCAAAATCAACCACCTGGTCTGGCATTTTGATGTTAAGTAAGCAATATTATATTTTGTAAAGTCCCTCCTTCCCGGATCTAAGCAACTAATCAGAGTCTAGCATCCTCCCGCGTTGACCAATGAGACAAGCTTTTCTTGTGAACGGGCCTGCCAGGTCCAATCAGGAGGGGAGGGGGAGGAGCTTAATCATTTACTTTAGAAAATCCTGTTCCTGCTCTCCTCATTGTGCAGAAATAATTAGGATTCTGGTTAAAGAGGGGAAAAATTTGATTGTTCACTTTCAAATTCCAGTCTATCTCTCCTCACTTTGCAAACTTACAGACTATCACTTTAAACCTCACATTAACCTTTAACAATCCATGTTTGTCTTTCCAAGTCTGGCAGAAAGCAGATCACCAACATGTCCGCTAAAGGCCTTTCCATTGATTTAGGCATTTGCATTCACTAACACGGAACAGCTGATTGGTGACGCGACAAAAAAAACTGGTGGCCACGAACCCCACCAATACCATCTTCGACGCCAAGAGACTTATTGGAAGAAAAATGAACAACCCCATTGTGCCATCCGACATGAAGCTTTGGCCTTTCAAAGTGATCAGTGACAAGCCAAAAGTCCAAGTCTAGTACAAAGGTGAAACCAAGGCATTTTATCCAGAGATCCAGAGAGGAGATCTCACACGTGTCAGATTTGAAGAACTCAACTCAGACCTCTTCTGGAGCGAACTTGAGCCGGTCGAGAAAGCCTTACAAGAGATGCTTAGCTCGACAAGTCCAAGATCAACGAAATTGTCCTGGTTGGTTCGACGAGGATCCCCAAAATCCAGAAAATGCTGCAAGCCAGACTTCTTTAATTAAAGAGATTTGAACAGAAGCATCAACCCAGATGAAGCAGTAGGCGATGGAGCAGCGGTCCAGGCTGCAATCCGGAACGGGGACTCCTCAGAAAATGTCCAAGACCTTTTGTTGCTGGATGTTGCGCCTCTGTCATTGGGCATTGAGAGAACAGGTGGAATAATGACCGCCCCAATCAAACGCAACACCACCATCCCTACAAAACAAACCCAACCCAAATATTCTCCACTTACTCTGACAACCAGCCACCCAGGACAACCTCCTTGGAAAGTTTGATCTCACTGGCATCCCACCGGCGCCCAGAGGACAGGTAGGCCTAGAGATAACATTCGACATTAAATGTGTCCGCTGTCGACAAGAGAACGAAAGAGAAAAAAAATCACAATTACTAATGACAAAGGCAGACTGAGCAAAGAGGAGATTGAGGAGATGGTGCAAGATGCAGAGAAATATAAGGCAATGAGATGCAGCGGGAGAAGATTGCTGCAAAGAACTCACTCGAATCCGGTATCACATAAAGAACAGCGTGGAGGCTGAGAACCTTGAAGGTAAGATCACAGAAAAAGAAGTTCTTTGACAAGTGTAACTGGGCGATCTCATGGCTGGCAGAGAAAAAGGAGTATCAGCAGACTGAGCTGGAGAAAGTGAAGGCTGTGGTCCTGAAGCAGGAGGAAGCACTCAGGGCTCCGCTATAGAGGAAGTGGACTAAAATGATATTTTTTTTGCAGATAAATGTATTTGTTCTGAAATGATATCTGTTGTCATAATAAAAGAAATATGAGTACTGCCTCTTTGTTCCTCTAATAATTCCTGAACATTAAGTTAAATAGTAATAACAGTAAATGTAATTACATTGCCATGTAGTTTAAACACTGATGTGCTGCTTTCTAATAACACTACATTGGCTAATAGAGAAATAATGGCAATTCACAATTTCCAAGTGCTATGTGAGAATATTAGGGCTGAGACAAAATATCGGATCAGATTTGCAATACTTTTTGCTGCAAAACCAAGTATTGACTTTATCATGTATTGCTATACTTTCAATATGTTTGCATTTTTATTGCACACCTTTGTTTTCCAGTAACAGTTACACAGCATTTTGTGTTGATGCACTTTTAACACTTCAATAAATGGCATTTGGTTTATAAACGTCAGACACAAGACATTTTACACATTTTAAGGTATACATATTACTTATCAAAAGATTACTGTATAGCTATACGTATCGGATCAGTCCCTGAGTATCGTGATACGTATCGGATCGGGACAAAAGTGGATCGGCCCAGCCAAAGTGAATATACATACATAAATCTATAAACTATGTATTTCCTTTTGAATTTCAATCAATAGGCCTACATCAATAAATTTGTTTATAAAGCGCTTTTCATTCAAGAGCAACACAAAGTGCTTCACTTTAATTAAGGTGTTTTCTGATTTTGGATATGGTTTAAATGAGAGAAATCAGTGGTTTGTGTGTTGCAATATTTTATTGCAAATCACAAATATAGGCCTCTACTGTACTTTGTGTTTTGCAAGCCTTCATTTTTGTCATAGGGCCAGCCCAGCAGATGGCGTTGGTGACATATTTCTGGTTACTGTAGCTGTCATGTTGTCATGGCTTCTGCAACCTGTTGGATAAGATATTTTTCTTTCTTGAATAACATAGCAAAAAATGGATTGGTAATGGCAAAAAAGAGAGAGAAAATATTAAATGCGTAATTGTGCTTCAGTGCCACAAGGCAAGTAAATCTTTGTGCGCACTGATGTGGATATAACACATTCATAGACACAATCATAGGAAAAATAAATAAATAAATAAATATAGGCTCTTTTGTGGTGCTCCTTTTCATTTGTGTCAGATGCTCTTCTCTTATGATCTCTAGCGTGCACACAAATATTAGGCTACTTTTGCATGTCTCGCGCTGGTGATGAGAAGCAGAGGGAGTGGCTCGTGCGCCTCCAGCCCCAGCCGTACTGACTCTACTAAAGGGTTAACGCTGGAGCTGTCGAGCGCACAGCCGAGATCCACGCGCTCCTGTGTCGCGAGGAGAAGACACTTGTGGATTAGCTGTCACATCAACCACATCTGGCACCAGGATCAGACATGGATTTGCGCGCAAACAGATGGATTAAAGTTACAGGGGTCACCAGGTTTGAATCATAAAGATACTCACGGTTGAAGCGGTTACGCGCGCGTTTTGGACTCCAGTTTATGAGATGACACCTGATGCTAAATGTAAGTGTGAACAATGAGCATTCCACCTTTGACACTCGGGGAAACCTTGTTGAATAGGGATTTGACCTTATTCTTGACATTAATGATAACCACAACAACAACAACTGGCTGTAATTAAGTAATTTAATTAGTTATCTGAATGTATTATCTGAATATTTCAGAATAGTTTAGTCACCAGTGGCGGAGCCAGAAAATTTTCACTGTGCCTCTGGCGAATGCGGGGCACAACGGTGGGGTGGCCTCTTGAAGACCAGAGGATGGTTAGTTTGAGGGGAGGGAGTTTTCAGCCATGGGTGACTCTTGGGTTGACCAGTTGCATTTCGGGGGATAGAGGCTGGATAGCTTAGTGCCACACCAGGCACCTCCCACTTCAAGCTCTAGCCCTCATTTTGCTTTATTTCCACAGATACAACCAACAGTTCACCAATTATGGAGATGATGACACATGTCGTTTCAAACTCTGAGCTAGCTCCACCTCCACGTGGACAAAAGTGAAGTGCGTGGACACTGTGGGGCCACTCTTGCCCTAACCCTGATTCCTGACCCTGTCCAAACCCAGGTCCCAATGATCAGCTCGGTGTGTGTTTCTTCTTATCGAGGCCGCAAGTCCGGCAACAAACCTCCATCCAAGACATGTCTGAAGGAGATGATCCGTGGAGAAGACTCTGATAAAATTATTATCAACGTGGGTGGCACACGGCATGAGACGTACAAGAGCACGCTCAGGACGCTGCCAGGTACGCGGCTGGCTTTTATCGCGGACCCCGACCCCGCCAGCACAGATTCAGACAATGTGCCACCTACAAACTCAGAGTTCTTTTATGACAGACATCCGGGCATTTTTGCATACATCCTGAATTATTACCGCACAGGCAAACTGCACTGTCCCGCAGATGTATGCGGCCCTCTGTTTGAGGAAGAACTTGCTTTTTGGGGCATCGATGAGACTGACGTGGAGCCATGCTGCTGGATGACCTATCGCCAGCACCGCGACGCAGAGGAGGCGCTTGACAGCTTTGAACCACCGGAGCCTGAGGAATCGGAAGAAGATGTCCCTCGCCGGTTCGGTATCGATGACGGTCCAGACCGGTCTCGGAGCTATGGGCGCAACTTGCAGCGTAAAATCTGGGCCCTTTTCGATGACCCCTACTCATCACGGGCAGCAAAGGTCAGTCCGCTTCAAACACATGGAGAGGGATTTATACAATGATAGTTTCCATCTTAAATGATCAAATGATCAACAGTGTCAATCAAGTCTAATAGTCTAAAGAGCACCCTTTCAGAAGTTCATTAGAGAATCAATTTATAGGAATTCAGTATGGCTTATTTTAGCAGTCCATTTGCCCATGGTTATGTGGACCGTCACCCATGGCCTTTTAATAAATTATATGCATTTTTGATATATTGATTTGAGTGCTTATATCCACATGCATTTCTGGTAATGGCTGTGTTGAGGGTAAATGACTATTGAACCATATAGACAATTAAAGCTCCATCGGTAATACCTTCATGAATGATGTATATGGATTATGGATATTTAGCAGGTGTCAGGTTCTGTAGAGTTGATAACAGAAGCCCTTTTGATATATGTTTAAGTTAAATAGAACATATGTTCTTCTGTGCCCATCATGTGTTTCTGTGTAGATCCATCATCCAGTCTGGATTTAGACAAATGGAAATGTGAAAAAGCTTTTTAAAATTGAATTGCAATATATTGCTCCCACACATTATGTCCAGGGTCTGCTCTCAAAAGCCCTTAAAGCACAACATTCGTCCATCAATGGTTTGGCCTCCAAGAGCTGTAGGAAGCCTGCCCTAAAATATTTTTAGTAGTTAAAAACAAAATGTATCACCACTAGGTAATTCCACTCAGAAGAAAAATACAGTGGGAGGGAAATGTATGTGAACGCTTTGGAATTTCTCACATTTCTTCACAAATTGGTCATAAACTGTGGTCTGATCTTCATCAAAATCGTAAGAATGAGTAAACAGTGTCTGCTTAAACTAACACCACCCAACCAACAATTACATATCCTATTTTTATTGGCCATAACATGTAAACATTCACAGGACAGGGGGGAAAAAGTAAGTGAACCCAGGAGTCTCGCTGAAGTGCAGCAGTTTTGTAAAGAGGACTGGTTCAAGATTCGTCCTGATCATTATGAGCGTCTAATCTGCAACTACAGGAAAGCAGTTATTGCTGCAAAAGGAGGATCAGGCAGCTATTTAATACAATGGTTGACTTACTTATTCCATGCTGTTGTGAATGTGTCAGGTTTTTTTTGTGCAAAATATCATTGTTACCTAGTTAAATTTCAGAATTAATTTCTCTACTGATGATAGAAAGTTGTCCAGACCCTGAGAAATCAAACCAGCCCCATATCATGATTCTCCCTGCACCAGACTCCACAGTGGGGATAGGGTTTAGATGTTTCCTCCACCCGTGTGTTCCGCCCAAACAATTCAACTTTAGTTTCATCAGTCCATAGAATATTTTCCAGTAGTGCTGTGGAGCATCCAAGAGCTCTTTTGCAAATCAAAGTTGAATAGTTTGGGAGGAACACACAGTGTCATGTGTGGGGGGAAAAATGGAACAGCACACCAACATCAAAACCCTATTCTCACTGTGAAGTATTTAGGCAGAAATGTGAGAAATTCCAAAGTATTCAAATCCATACAATGCATACACACACACACACACACACACACACACACACACACACACACACACACACACACACACACACACACACACACACACACACACACACACACACACACACACACACACACACACACACACACACACACACACACACACACACACACACACACACACACACACACACACACACACACACACACACACACACACACACACTCAGAGCTGCAATATGAGATTTTTATATTTGTTGTTAAAAGAATCTAAAAGAGGTACTCAACACATGGGCCACAAGATGACGACCCATTATTTCCATATGTTTTACACTTTCATATTGATATGTTAAAAGAGCCTTCAGGTTTTGATTCGGTGTCTATGTTTGTGTTGTTGACGCAACCAACAACATGAAGTCCTGGGGACTACCATGCAGTTCCTAAGACTCCATGGTAACTTAAATTGTGCAAAAGTGTTGACATGACACACAGTACATCCGTAAGGAGACAATAAATATTCTATCCATCTATAGACACAACCAATAATAGAGAAAAAGAAGTTAAGAACTATTTGTGCAAAACAAATACTAACCCGAACAGACAAAAACTAAGAAACGAAATAATCTCAGCAGAGTAGATTTTTGTGATGTGTCATGTGAAAAGGGCTATACAAATATGATGCCATCCCTCCCAGCCCTGAGCTTTGAGCAAATGGCTTCAAGCCATCATTTGTGCAAAGAATGAAATACATTAGTTGATAATGAAGAGGGGAGGTTTCTGTTTGTGTTTAAGGTGCACTATTGAAAGAGACTCTGGTGGTGATGTAGAAAATGTTTATTTTAGCTGGTTGTTCAGGTGGCAGAGCAGCTGACTTGCACAGTCTGCGATATTTGTCCTAGATCAGAACTTTGTATACCTATATCGAACAGAAGGAAGACAGTATTTACATTTTATGCCTCAATCTGATGTTTGTGGGTCCTTTGCTGAGGCTGATAAAGGAAACATGAAACTTCAACACAACCCCGTCACTGTTGGCTCTACTTCTATAGGTCTACTATGCACTGTGCACTATGCACTGTTATAGTAAATAAAGTGTCAATCAGAGTGTGCCGGGCAAAAACATCTCTCAATCTTCTAGCTTAGTGATTCTCAAACTTTTCACTCCAAGTACCACCTCATATTCCTGGCCACGATCAGGGCCAGACTAGGAACTAAAATAGGCCTAAATTGGACTGAAATAGGGTCTAAACCAGGAAAAAAATAAACTTAAATGCAATAGTAAAGCATAATAAGCCTGAAGAAGCCCAAGTGTTACTGGTGGTCCTCGCGCCACAGTTTGAGAACCATGTAAAATACGGGATAAATTGTTGACATTTTTTGTTGCATTCAGAAATGTGAAACTTAAAAAAGTGAATTGAAACCCGGGGATGCTGCAGGAGACAAAAGTCTTTTTCATAATTGGTATTGTGTGCATGCTCAGTCAGCAGGAAGGCTGAGAGGAGATACAAATGCACACTTCCTCCCAGTCATCCTGTCATGTACATGCAGACAGCCCCCAGTGAACCCCTCCATTATGTGTGTGCATTTTTAAAGCCAGGTAATGCAATAACTTTAAACTGAATGTAAGATAATGTTATTACACTGTTAGTACAAAACGGAAATCGTTGTGAAGGAAATGGAATATAGACCTTCACAAAGTATTGACTCATTCAGGGAACAGTTTAACATTTTGATTAAACAGGAAACGTGAATTAAAAAGTGTGTCTTTAAGTATTTAAGAAGTTTTAAGTATATTTGCACATTATCAGCATCAAGTCATTATAATGTAATCTTAATTGTAAAGTTGGCGTTCTGTCATCTTAGATGTTTGCAAAGCTTGGAATTTGCATGACTTTGGGAAACAATAACTTGTGAATGAAATTATAAAATAAAGAAATATTTGCAGAAGTTGAAACTACCGAGTTAGCAGGTTTTATACTTGATAAATGCTTATGGAAACTATTCTGTGTTGTTGTCAAGTACTTCATCTTGATCATTTCAATCTTTGTAATTTGCTAAATGTGACTTTCTCAAGTTGCAATTTCAGCCCTAGTTTAGATGAGAACAAATATGTTGGAATTAATCACTCCTGTGGTAATGGGCTTCAACTGTTATCAGCCACGGCCAATTAAAAAACCTCAATCTCTCCCACAGACCACAGAGTGCAGGCTCCCACCTCCAGGAATCAGTGTGTCTTTGCTGTGAGATCACAGTGAAGTGGAGATGTGATCATTTTCTGGACCAGATACATTCTTTATACACTATACATATGAAGAATTGTACATATTTTACGTAGTGTAAATGCTGGATCTTGGGTATACAGGCAGGAAAGGTTGATTCATCATTAGTATGAGACGCAAAAACATGACTACTGAAGAAATAACAGTCATCTAGCATCTCAAGTCTGGCTCTGTGCTGCTTATAGACAATAGAGGTTGTGTTTTTTGTCTTAAAATGCAACAGGACAACCTTTAAATAATATAAACCTTATTATGTTACTGAACCTCCAATTTCAGGCTCTTTACAGCGGCCTAATGTCAGTGGGAGCCTCTTACGCCACCGGCATCTGCCTCCCCCAGACACACTCTCGGCCATACGTTTTCTCAGTGTCTATGAGAGAGTTCAAAGCTAATTTTTTTTACTACAGATGCCTTGATTTTTCACACTCACATACGCCTATAGCTTATGCTGAGGTTCCCAATGCAGTGTAAGTTGTACAACTTTCTCTGCTCTGAGCTAGTGTCGAGAACTGTAGGCGCCTCTCTGCCTCTATGAAATGCAAATGCAAACTTACGACAAACGTCATTCGCAGTACAAGTTCAGATTTTTCCTGGCACTCTAAAGATATACCGCAATTTATTCTGACTCTGTTCCTCGCATTGACCTCTTTGTGAAGAAACAGACCCTTACAGTATTGCCGTTCTATGCCTTAATTGTGTAGATAAAAGCCAATACTCTTTTGGGAACAAAACCAGAGTGAGACAGAAGTTAAGGAATTTAAATCGAGGCCAAGTACTGTGTTTTCCATGAATTTTATTAAAGATTCTACAAAACAGAACGCAAGAAGTGTGAGTCCCCCCTTGTTTTTATAATATCCCCTTTCATAAGAGAGTCAACACATGCCCGCTTAGCATCTGCATAATTATGGGTGCATCCTGTCCAAAACATAAGATCCATTGTTGTGCGATGTTGGGCCTGGAACTAGATAACTCCAAACCCCGCATATAACAAAAAGACCCTTTTAACTTAAAAATAGTTGGCTCATGAAAACCTCGCGTATAACAAAAGTACCCCTATAACTTATAAATAGAAGGGCTTCTATAGCCTAAAAATTGAAAACCCATTAACATGTGTTGTGCATGCATTCCACTTACAGCTCACATCAGCAATCATGGATTTAGTATGATAAAATGAGAAGGAGTAATCATTTAAAACTATATGCATCTCATATTTTAATCATGCTGACCTGGTCGGACGTGCTTCAGTCTGTGGTTTTCAGACTTTCACTAATTACGATCTATATCAGGAGTACAGCAGGCCCAAACTATATTTAGAAAGCAAAAAATGGATACAACTGTCTCTGAAGTAAACCAAGACTTATGAGAGGAACCTGAGTACCACCAGCGGTATCTGTACCACAGTTTGAGAACTCTATTTGCAGCGCCGCAAGCCTTTTCGCTGCATTGAATCACATTTGATTTTTCACACCTTGTTAGGACACTTTGAATCAGGAGCGAATTAGCAGCACAAACAGGGATGTGAGTTACAGTGGTTGGAACGGTGCACTCGGATATGTTTGCTCAAGATGGATGGGTGCCTCGTTGCCAGATTGACTGCAACTCTGGAGACTTTGCAGATGTTTTAGAGGGACACAAAATAATGAATGCATTTGAGCAGATTGCAATAGAAAACGTATACGTTACAAGATGTGAAATTGAGCTGAACAAAACAAGTTAACTACATATGCTTTCCTTTCTCAATGCTTTTCTGAAACTCGGAAAATAAATAGAAATGTGTCCAACTGTTGTGTCCAAGTTGTGTGTTATGTGTAGAACAGGATTTTTTGAATACATTCAGATTATTGTCATGATTTGGACTCCCATCATGCTCAACATCATGACTCACCTGTTTGGTTTTGGTGTTAAAAGGCTGGAGCCAATAATTGGAGCTGTTATTGACTTATTTGCCTCTGTGATTTACACGCCAATATTTTTTTCATTAGGTTCCCAGAGCTGCAGTTTTAGAGATGCACTGAACCTGTTATCAATATCCTTTGGTACTGTCAAACTTGCCCAATTCAGATTACACTACAATATATATATATAAAATATCAAAACATTTTTTGAACCATTATTTTGATTGGCAGTTTTATTTTTGCCCAGTCAAGATTATGTTCCCAGTACATTTTTAACACTCAGAAGTGTTATTTGAGAGAAGACTGAATTGACTTCCAGCAGCTTTAAAAACAAAAAGCAACCCTTTTAATTTAAATCCTAATTGAAACTGAGAGCAAGTGAGGGGAAAAAGGGGTGAAGCATTTACACTAAGTGGAGACGGCTGAAGGTTGACTGTAAAACTCAGACATTTAAGGAGCTATACCTGATTTTTTTTTGTATATGGAATGAATTTGTTTTGTCTTCCTTCAGTATATTGTAAACCCAGACATTTGTGGGGAAAACACTGTAGATCTAATTATAAAGAATTTATGTCAATTTCATGACTTGCAGTGTGAAATGTGCCAATAGACATGTCCCAGTGAAGAATTGGGGTGCTACAAATATGTTGGGAAGATTAGGGATGAGTTTGTACCTCAACCAACATTTGTATTTGTGTTTTTTTCTTTCATTGTTTGAAATGAAAAAAATAAAAATAAAAATCAGGTATAGGGCCTTTAAAGGGGCTAGATACAAGTTAGCCATCTTATACTCACTACTGCCACAGGTCATGCGTGTAACTGCATCTTCTATATTAAGCTCGTGCATGACGGCAATTCGGACCCGAATTAACACCTTTTTGAGTGACAGTGCAGGATTTTAGAGGCAGTTGTGGTGAATATGTCTGGGCTCTTTCTACACATTAGGACATTGTTGAAACATGTAGGGGGAGGAAAATACTTAATTTGTACATTTTTAAACTCAGTATAGTCCCTTTAAGGGGGTCATTTACCAAGTGTTTGCTCATTATTCAAAGACCTCTCTGCAACTCGGATTGCTTGTGTGCTCATCTCGGAGATATCTCCAGACAGCTTGACACTTAAGTCATGGTGACGTCTTCTCAGAGAGAGATGTCTCTCTCTCTGCGACGTCACCGCTACGTGTCTTTAAGATCTCCTTGGTATCCGACAGGTCTTGAAGACATTGCAGGGACATTACAGAAACATCACAGAAATAGTGTTTATAACGTCTCCACAACTGCTTGAGACCACGCGGGATTCTCAGCTGAATTCTCACCTGCTCGTTTTCACTGTGACTCTACGGTGACTCGCCTTATCTCCAGGAAACATTGCTTTTACCCTATGAACCTTGACAGCACTCCTCCGGCAGCGGTCTCTTAGCCATTCCCAAAGTCAGGAAAAAGTCTCCTGCACAGGCAGGGAGTACTTCTGGGAAAAAAACCAACCACCACTGGTGCAGATGACTTGAGAAGGGACCCACAGGACTCCTTTTATGTGTGCCTGGTCCCATGTAGTGAACACCTGCATTCCCTGATGGGACTGTGCTACACAACAGTCACATGGAAACATCGTCATTTGAGACCAATCAGTGAATACTTCAAGATATTCGCACCTGCACATGTTTTGGATTTGGAGTGTTTCCCAGATAATGTATGTTGGGTTCAGAGAGTTGTTGGACCCTCTTTCAGATATTTTTTGTTGTTGTAATATGTCACCATCCTAAAATAAACTACAGGCTTATATGTTTTTCTTTTGATACAATACTACATTAAGAACATCTAAATTAAATGTTTTCAGTCATGGCTGTGTGTCAAGAAAACTTCATATACTGTAAGCTAGACATGTGAGATTCCATTCACTGCATGATTCAGAAAGTGAAGTATGCATTTATTATTATTATTATTATTTTTTTGTGTGTTTGACTTCTCCATAATAACCTCCTGAGCCCCCTTTACCAGGATATGATTGCAGATTACGTTGGATATCACGTTGAATTGATGTCCCATTACTTTTACTGTGATCCAGCTCAATGGTGTGCGCGAGCGTGCGAACAACAGGCACATGTTTAACCAGCTGGGACAGTACAAAGGCATGGCAATTAGCCCTTAGTAAACAATTGCACACATGATTAGCACACATGTTCGGACTATTGTTGACCGAGGCAGATACATTCATATGACTCGCTCTGACAGCTTGCGCCAAATAAAATATTTACTGTGGGATGAGTTTTTGCTAATGAACTGCAGGGAAGAACAGACAATAATGTGAGCATGATTTTTATTTTTAGATGCTCCAAAGCACATAACCTGTATTCACCTTTGCATGGATATATCTTGTAACCTATAATTTATCTTATTAAGATTTACAAAGTGTGTATGCTAAGAGACAGTAGATTTCACTTGGGATATGGCTATTCACGCTTAATCAAAAAATAGATCAAAACAGACAATTGTTATGTTGTACAGAGAAACGACAACAGAGTTATTGTTTCTAGTAGCCTCTGCAATGTCAAGATCTCGTATTGATGATGGGAGAGTGTGACCACAGGGCAAAGCCTTCTCCAGCACATCACACCTACAGCATGACCCAATATGATAAATGGAGATTTCATTTCATTCCCTAACAACAACAACAACATGGGAAAGGCCGTCAAGATGGATCTCAGTGTCCAGTATACAGTCGTACTGTTGAGACATTAAAAGCTCTCATTTTCGTGCTGTTACTCTAATCTATCTATAGCATGTGCAATCATGTAGGACCTGCATGCATTTTCAGGTAAGTCTGCATAAAGCCATATGGGCCAAAGCAATTATCTACCAGCGTTTTGTTATATTTGGCTACTATTAAAGGTCCTAATCCTAATAAGCTGTGCGTGAGTGTGTGAATTTTAAATGATTAGTTTTGATCCAAACTCAGTCCTAACTTTCCTATCACATTTCTAATATTCCAATTCTTAACAGGGACAGTAATGTAAACAGCAACAACTCTCCTGCTAGTTCATCTATAATTAGACGCATGGAGAGATGTGCATTGTTGCCCTTCCCGACACTGGATGGTTGGATATAAATTTTATGTTAGCATTTTGAGCTGCCCATGTCTTCTGTCTTAACAGTGGCACGTCTTCTCCCAGCGTGATTCAGGTTGACTGTTCACGGGTGTAATTGGTTTCAAATTGCTCTGTTTTCCTGCGAGAACATTGTTATGGCTCTCATGTGAACCAAAAGCTTTTAAAAATGGAGAGAAAACCGAAAAGATGCAACGACTTCAATCACTTTTCCTCAAATTGCACATAAGAGCATTTAATTATCTGTCAGGGATGGAGGCGAAGGGTGACAGCTCACTTCGACAAAACGCACAATTGAAAACGGCGTGGCTGGCCTATTACTTGACTCTTTCGTGTCTTTCTGCTATTTTCAGCTAAAGGTTTCAATAAGCCGGGGGGTATTCTAGCCAGAGACCCAACACCGAGCTCAAATGAGTAGATGAGCAAATGCGTTGTTCCATGAATTTGAAATGTGTTTTAATTTGTGGGGCCAAAAGTGGTTCTTGAAGCAGCTTCACGGATGTCAAATTAATTACATGTTTCTCCAAGGCAGATGGAGGAGTGTTTGTATAAAATATGTCTCCGCCGTCAGTCACTGGATATATGACACTAGTAATTAGAAAGCAGTCTTCCACTCAGCAATGACTGGCACAAAAAGTGTTTGTATTTATATAAACTACAAACTTGTATTGTTAAAACAGTTAAATGGGATTAGGGGTGGATGATATGCCAATATAAAATCGT